>NC_133807.1:34230156-34272656 GCF_043250625.1 Sebastes fasciatus | reverse complement strand
TGACCTTTAAAGACTAAATGATTCATTTAACAGAAATATGGGCAGATTAATGGATGAAAACAAACTGTAATAAAACACATCTCAGCTTCCACATCCAGCTGTTAGCTCTATAGATGTACAGATGTATAGATGTATAGATGTATAGATGTATAAACCTTAATGAGTGAAACCTGCTTTTATTTTGACTTTTGACCAAACAAACAGGAAGAAGAATAGAAACAGAAAAATACACTTTTATTTCTGAACACGTATTTTAGTTTCAGGACAAACAGACGATGAAGAGCTCATCAAGGTGTTCCTCAGCGTTGCCCCGGTAACGTGAAAACAAACAAGTCTGCAGTAGGAAGTCGTCGCTTCACTCTGACATTTACTAACCATTAAAAAAACAACATACTCAACGGATTCAAATGAAACATCGAGAAAAGGAAAAGAAAGAAAACAAATCAAAGCTCTAAATGATTAAATCCTCCGTTAACCTCGGCTAACCTCCGTTAACCTCGGCTAACCTCCGTTAACCTCGGCTAACCTCCGCTAACCTCCGTTAACCTCCGCTAACCTCCGCTAACCTCCGTTAACCTCCGCTAACCTCAGTTAACCTCCGCTAACCTCCGTTAACCTCCGTTAACCTCCGTTAACCTCCATTAACTTCGAGGTCTGAGTCAGCTCTAGTAGAATTATTATTATTATTAGAATATGTTTACTGCTCTATTTTATCTGCTCAAGCTTTTATATACACATTTAGATTTCTATATACAGAAACAACAACCAGCAGCCGTCAGACGCTCCGTCAGTCCGTCAGTCCTGATCAATGAACATATTCTGATTCTGTTTTCATCTCTATGACGACAAAATAATCATCTTTAGACAGAAACAGGACCTCAGTTTGTTGTCATACTTCGTCCACCACGACCCCCGACCAGAACCCCAACCAGAACGCCGACCCCGACCCTGTGTTCCGAAAAACTTTCTCAAAATAATATATAATAATATTCGGAGATACTTCGTTATTATTTTTATGACTTACGGGTCGGGATGCACCGGTACCGATACCAGTATCGGGTATCGGGTCCGATACTGTGCTCATGTACTCGCAAAACAGCACCGATACCACTACGGCAGCGTGACGTTAACCTCTCGTCACCGTCTTTCTGGTCCTCAGGCTCCACCTCCCCCACGGTGCGGGCCAGACGGGCCGGTGGTGCGCCCGACTCCGCTGGACGGGATCCCACCTCAGCCACTTTCATTGCTCCACGGGGTTTTGTTTGCAGCCTCTGACTCACGCGTGTGTTAGACTCCTTGGTCCGTGTTTAAAGACGGGTCGGGTAGGTTGGCGACATCGCCGCAGACCCCTGGAGCTTTTTACGTGGGCCGTGGCACGGCACGGTCGACAGTCGCACCGGGACCAGGGAGCCCCGTCACGGTGCAGCGAGGGTCCGGGCGGGGAACGCTGTAAAGCTGCGGCCCCGGGAAGCCCCTTCGCCCCGAGCCTTTCCAAGCCGACCTAGAGCCGGTGGCGGCGCACCGCCTCGTACGCGGGACTCCCCAGTCTGCCGTGTGTCGCTCACACCCTCCAGCTGGCTGATAACGAGGCTCTTCTGGCACAGAGAAGTACTCGTATCGGTACTCGGTATCGGTACTCGTATCGGCGAGTACCCAGATGTAAGTACCTGTACTCGGTCTGATATAAAGTGGTATCGGAGCATCTCTAGATACGGGATCTTTTGTACTAAGTTTTCACCTTATTTTTATCTTTATCTTCCATATATTATTACACTGTGCCCAAAAAGATAATTTCCCGTTAACGAGTCAGACGATGTGGTGAAGCTCCGGGATATAAACAGTTTACCGGACAGACGCGACTCGGATCAACCTCATGTCATCACATGTTCAAGGTTTGTTTTCTAGGAACGTTGTGACTTTAATCTCAGAGAATATTCTAGTTGGTTTTCCTCGTTAGTTTCTGATCTTTCTTTCCTAAATTTACGACGTTATAATCTTTGAAGATACGGTTTGATCTGGTTCTTTAATCTCACCGAATATTTAACTTTCTGATTTTATAATCTCAGAGAAACGGTCGGCTTCTTTCATTTTAAATTTACGACTTTCATCTCAGAGAGAGATTAAAGTCTCTCTGTTTTAGATTCTACAACGACCCGAATACGGCGCCGGACTTTACCGTCGGTACGATTAGAGTCTCAAGATCAAAAGAAAATGACGTGGAATTATAATTTATTAATAATCTAAATCAACAAGCTGAATGACGGCCCCCCACCGTCCTCTGGTCTCTTTGTGTCAAAGAAAGTGGGACAAACATGTTCCACGGGTCAGGGTTATCTGACTGAAGCTGCAGCCGGTCGATCAACCGAACATGAACCCGACGGAGGAGGACGGGCAGCACTTTTAAAAGTGAGTTAAAGGTCATTTAAAGGTCATTTAAAGGTCAGTTATTAGTTGGTAACGAACGCAGAGATCTTCAAGAGTAGGAACCGTCTGTCTGCATTGAGAGAACTGACCAACTCCAGCCGGCTGTAGCCCGACGGTAACCTGCCGGTAACCTGCCGGTAACCCCACGGTAACCTGCCGGTAACCCGACAGTAACGTGGAGGTAACCCGACGGTAACCTGCCGGTAACCCCACGGTAACCTGCCGGTAACCCGATGGTAACCTGGAGGTAACCCGACGGTAACGTGGAGATAACCCAACGGTAACGTGACGGTAACCTGACTGTAACATGGAGGTAACCCGACGGTAACCTGCCGGTAACCCCACGGTAACGTGGAGATAACCCGACGGTAACCCGCCGGTAACCGACAGTAACATGACGATAACGTGGAGATAACCCGACGGTAACCGACAGTAACATGACGGTAACGTGGAGATAACCCGACGGTAACCTGATAGTAACACGACGGTAACCTGGCGGTAACGTGACGGTAACGCGACGGTAACGTGGAGGTTTTCATTCAAACTATATACAACAAGAACATAAACTCTTCTGTTTCTAATCTCACGCTGATGAACTTCCTGTTAGAACAAGTTCAGCGTTAACTTCCTGTTTCCTGTTAGAACACGTTCAGCGTGAAGGAACCCACAAACTGATGACGGGACAACAAAAGAACCGTTTCTGTCGTCCGTTAACGGCCGTTAACAAATCCCTTCCAGACCTCCTGGTCCCGACGTTTAGAGTTCCACTCCGTTCGTCCGTCCGCCTCAGGGACGTTACATCTTCTAAAGGGTTTCAACATGTTTTACATTTCCAGGTTCAGCTTTGTTGTTGCTCAAAGACACGTTGGTGGAATCAAACCTGCGACCGCAGAGTCACAGATCAGTCTGATGACGCGTCGCCTCCCCGCGCCGCTACACGGCTCCAAGCTAACTAACTCGAGAAGAAAAGGTCACGTTCCACCACTGATGCTGGGGGTCACCCGTCCGTCCGTCCGTCCGTCCGCCCGCCCGTCCGTCCGTCCGTCCGCCCGTCCGTCCCTCCCTGGATAGCGTTGGCGGTTGCTGTTGTGGACCGTCCCGTCCGTCTCCTACAAACAGAACTGAAACAGAAACGTACATTTAAAGGATCGATGACATCACCTGGCTATTCACATCCTGAACGCAGGAGGAGACGCTCAGAGCTGCAGCTCGCCACAGTAATCGGTAGAGTAACCAGTAGTAATCGGTATAGTAACCGGTAGTAATCGGTATAGTAACCAGTAGTAATCGGTGTAGTAACCAGTAGTAATCGGTATAGTAACCAGTAGTAATCGGTATAGTAACCAGTAGTAATCGGTATAGTAACCAGTAGTAATCGGTATAGTAACCAGTATTAATCGGTATAGTAATCGGTATAGTAACCAGTAGTAATCGGTGTAGTAACCAGTAGTAATCGGTATAGTAACCAGTAGTAATCGGTATAGGAACCAGTAGTAATCGGTATAGTAACCAGTAGTAATCGGTATAGTAACCAGTAGTAATCGGTATAGTAACCAGTAGTAATCGGTAGAGTAACCAGTAGTAATCGGTATAGTAATCGGTAGAGTAACCAGTAGTAACCGGTATAGTAATTGGTATAGTAACCAGTAGTAATCGGTATAGTAATCGGTATAGTAACCAGTAGTAATCGGTATAGTAATCGGTATAGTAACCAGTAGTAATCGGTATAGTAACCAGTATAGTAACCAGTAGTAATCGGTATAGTAACCAGTAGTAATCGGTATAGTAACCAGTAGTAATCGGTATAGTAACCAGTAGTAATCGGTATAGTAACCGGTAGTAATCGGTATAGTAACCGGTAGTAATCGGTATAGTAACCAGTAGTAATCGGTATAGTAACCAGTAGTAATCGGTGTAGTAACCAGTAGTAATCGGTATAGTAACCAGTAGTAATCGGTAGAGTAACCAGTAGTAATCAGTATAGTAATCGGTATAGTAACCAGTAGTAATCGGTGTAGTAACCAGTAGTAATCGGTATAGTAACCAGTAGTAATCGGTATAGTAACCAGTAGTAATCGGTATAGTAACCGGTAGTAATCGGTATAGTAACCGGTAGTAATCGGTATAGTAACCAGTAGTAATCGGTATAGTAACCAGTAGTAATCGGTATAGTAACCAGTAGTAATCGGTATGGTAATCGGTATAGTAACCAGTAGTAATCGGTATAGTAACCAGTCGTAATCGGTATAGTAACCAGTAGTAATCAGTATAGTAAACTGTATAGTAACCAGTAGTAATCGGTATAGTAACCAGTAGTAATCGGTATAGTAACCAGTAGTAACCGGTATAGTAAACAGTTGTAATCGGTATAGTAATCGGTATAGTAACCAGTAGTAACCGGTATAGTAACCAGTTGTAATCGGTATAGTAACCAGTAGTAATCGGTATAGTAACCAGTAGTAATCGGTATAGTAACCAGTAGTAACCGGTATAGTAACCGGTTGTAATCGGTATAGTAACCGGTTGTAATCGGTATAGTAATCGGTATAGTAACCGGTTGTAATCGGTATAGTAATCGGTATAGTAACCAGTAGTAACCAGTATAGTAACCAGTTGTAATCGGTATAGTAATCGGTACAGTAACCAGTAGTAATCGGTATAGTAACCGGTTTAGTAACCGGTTTAGTAATCGGTATAGTAACCGGTTTAGTAATCGGGATAGTAACCAGTAGTAACCAGCAGTAATCGGTATAGTAACCAGTAGTAATCGGTATAGTAACCGGTATAGTAACCGGTTTAGTAACCAGTAGTAATCGGTATAGTAATCGGTATAGTAACCAGTAGTAATCGGTATAGTAACCAGTAGTAATCGGTATAGTAACGAGTAGAGTAACCAGTTGTAATCGGTATAGTAATCGGTATAGTAACCAGTAGTAACTGGTAGTAGCCAGCAGTAATCGGTATAGTAACCGGTATAGTAACCAGTAGTAATAGGTATAGTAACCGGTATAGTAGTAACCGGTAGTAACCAGCAGTAATAGGTATAGTAACCGGTATAGTAGTAATCTGTCTAGTAACCAGTAGTAACCGATAGTAATCTATTTAGTAACCAGTAGTAATCGGTATAGTAATAGGTATAGTAACCAGTAGTAATCTGTCTAGTAACCAGTAGTAACCAGCAGTAACCGGTATAGTAACCAGTATAATAACCAGTAGTAACCGGTAGTAACCAGTAGTAATCGGTATAGTAACCAGTAGTAATCGGCATAGTAACCAGTGGTAACCGGTATAGTAACCAGTAGTAACCGATAGTAATCGGTATAGTAACCAGTAGTAATCGGTATAGTAACAAGTAGTAATCGGTGTAGTAATCGGTATAGTAATCGGTATAGTAACCAGTAGTAACCGGTATAGTAATCGGTATAGTAACCAGTAGTAATCGGTATAGTAATCGGTATAGTAACCAGTAGTAATCGGTATAGTAATCGGTATAGTAACCAGTAGTAATCGGTATAGTAACCAGTAGTAATCGGTATAGTAATCGGTATAGTAACCAGTAGTAATCGGTATAGTAACCAGTAGTAATCGGTATAGTAACCAGTAGTAATCGGTATAGTAATCGGTATAGTAACCAGTAGTAACCGGTATAGTAATTGGTATAGTAACCAGTAGAAATCGGTATAGTAACCGGTAGTAATCGGTATAGTAACCAGTAGTAATCGGTATAGTAACCGGTAGTTATCGGTATAGTAACCAGTAGTAATCGGTATAGTAACCAGTAGTAATCGGTATAGTAACCAGTAGTAATCGGTATAGTAATCGGTATAGTAACCAGTAGTAATCGGTATAGTAACCAGTAGTAATCGGTATAGTAACCAGTAGTAATCGGTATAGTAATCGGTATAGTAACCAGTAGTAACCGGTATAGTAATTGGTATAGTAACCAGTAGAAATCGGTATAGTAACCGGTAGTAATCGGTATAGTAACCAGTAGTAATCGGTATAGTAACCGGTAGTTATCGGTATAGTAACCAGTAGTAATCGGTATAGTAACCAGTAGTAATCGGTATAGTAACCAGTAGTAATCGGTGTAGTAATCGGTATAGTAACCGGTATAGTAACCGGTATAGTAACCAGTAGTAATCGGTATAGTAACCAGTAGTAATCGGTATAGTAACCGGTATAGTAATCGGTATAGTAACCAGTAGTAATCGGTATAGTAACCAGTAGTAATCTGTATAGTAACCAGTAGTAATCGGTATAGTAACCAGTAGTAATCGGTATGGTAATCGGTATAGTAACCAGTAGTAATCGGTATAGTAACCAGTCGTAATCGGTATAGTAACTAGTAGTAATCGGTATAGTAAACTGTATAGTAACCAGTAGTAATCGGTATAGTAACCAGTAGTAATCGGTATAGTAACCAGTAGTAACCGGTATAGTAACCAGTTGTAATCGGTATAGTAACCAGTAGTAACCAGTATAGTAACCAGTTGTAATCGGTATAGTAACCAGTAGTAATCGGTATAGTAACCAGTTGTAATCGGTATAGTAACCAGTTGTAATCGGTATAGTAATCGGTATAGTAACCACTTGTAATCGGTATAGTAATCGGTATAGTAACCAGTAGTAACCAGTATAGTAACCAGTTGTAATCGGTATAGTAATCGGTACAGTAACCAGTAGTAATCGGTATAGTAACCGGTTTAGTAACCGGTTTAGTAATCGGTATAGTAACCGGTTTAGTAATCGGGATAGTAACCAGTAGTAACCAGCAGTAATCGGTATAGTAATCTGTATAGTAACCAGTAGTAATCGGTATAGTAACCAGTAGTAATCGGTATAGTAACCAGTAGTAATTGGTATAGTAACCAGTAGTAACCGGTATAGTAACCAGTTGTAATCGGTATAGTAATCGGTATAGTAACCAGTTGTAATCGGTATAGTAATCGGTATAGTAACCAGTAGTAACCGGTATAGTAACCAGTTGTAATCGGTATAGTAATCGGTATAGTAACCAGTTGTAATCGGTATAGTAATCGGTATAGTAACCGGTTGTAATCGGTATAGTAATCGGTATAGTAACCAGTAGTAACCGGTATAGTAACCAGTTGTAATCGGTATAGTAATCGGTATAGTAACCAGTAGTAACCAGTATAGTAACCAGTTGTAATCGGTATAGTAATCGGTACAGTAACCAGTAGTAATCGGTATAGTAACCGGTTTAGTAACCGGTTTAGTAATCGGTATAGTAACCGGTTTAGTAATCGGGATAGTAACCAGTAGTAACCAGCAGTAATCGGTATAGTAACCAGTAGTAATCGGTATAGTAACCGGTATAGTAACCGGTTTAGTAACCAGTAGTAATCGGTATAGTAATCGGTATAGTAATCGGTATAGTAACCAGTAGTAATCGGTATAGTAACCAGTAGTAATCGGTATAGTAACGAGTAGAGTAACCAGTTGTAATCGGTATAGTAATCGGTATAGTAACCAGTAGTAACTGGTAGTAGCCAGCAGTAATCGGTATAGTAACCGGTATAGTAACCAGTAGTAATAGGTATAGTAACCGGTATAGTAGTAACCGGTATAGTAGTAACCGGTAGTAACCAGCAGTAATAGGTATAGTAACCGGTATAGTAGTAATCTGTCTAGTAACCAGTAGTAACCGATAGTAATCTATATAGTAACCAGTAGTAATCGGTATAGTAATAGGTATAGTAACCAGTAGTAATCTGTCTAGTAACCAGTAGTAACCAGCAGTAACCGGTATAGTAACCAGTATAATAACCAGTAGTAATCGGTATAGTAACCAGTAGTAATCGGCATAGTAACCAGTGGTAACCGGTATAGTAACCAGTAGTAACCGATAGTAATCGGTATAGTAACCAGTAGTAATCGGTATAGTAACAAGTAGTAATCGGTGTAGTAATCGGTATAGTAATCGGTATAGTAACCAGTAGTAACCGGTATAGTAATCGGTATAGTAACCAGTAGTAATCGGTATAGTAATCGGTATAGTAACCAGTAGTAATCGGTATAGTAATCGGTATAGTAACCAGTAGTAATCGGTATAGTAACCAGTAGTAATCGGTGTAGTAATCGGTATAGTAACCAGTAGTAATCGGTATAGTAATCGGTATAGTAACCAGTAGTAATCGGTATAGTAACCAGTAGTAATCGGTATAGTAACCAGTAGTAATCGGTATAGTAATCGGTATAGTAACCAGTAGTAACCGGTATAGTAATTGGTATAGTAACCAGTAGAAATCGGTATAGTAACCGGTAGTAATCGGTATAGTAACCAGTAGTAATCGGTATAGTAACCGGTAGTTATCGGTATAGTAACCAGTAGTAATCGGTATAGTAACCAGTAGTAATCGGTATAGTAACCAGTAGTAATCGGTGTAGTAATCGGTATAGTAACCGGTATAGTAACCGGTATAGTAACCAGTAGTAATCGGTATAGTAACCAGTAGTAATCGGTATAGTAACCGGTATAGTAATCGGTATAGTAACCAGTAGTAATCGGTATAGTAACCAGTAGTAATCTGTATAGTAACCAGTAGTAATCGGTATAGTAACCAGTAGTAATCGGTATGGTAATCGGTATAGTAACCAGTAGTAATCGGTATAGTAACCAGTCGTAATCGGTATAGTAACCAGTAGTAATCGGTATAGTAAACTGTATAGTAACCAGTAGTAATCGGTATAGTAACCAGTAGTAATCGGTATAGTAACCAGTAGTAATCGGTATAGTAACCAGTAGTAACCGGTATAGTAACCAGTTGTAATCGGTATAGTAACCAGTAGTAACCAGTATAGTAACCAGTTGTAATCGGTATAGTAACCAGTAGTAATCGGTATAGTAACCAGTAGTAACCGGTATAGTAACCAGTTGTAATCGGTATAGTAATCGGTATAGTAACCAGTTGTAATCGGTATAGTAATCGGTATAGTAACCAGTAGTAACCGGTATAGTAACCAGTTGTAATCGGTATAGTAATCGGTATAGTAACCAGTAGTAACCAGTATAGTAACCAGTTGTAATCGGTATAGTAATCGGTACAGTAACCAGTAGTAATCGGTATAGTAACCGGTTTAGTAACCGGTTTAGTAATCGGTATAGTAACCGGTTTAGTAATCGGGATAGTAACCAGTAGTAACCAGCAGTAATCGGTATAGTAATCTGTATAGTAACCAGTAGTAATCGGTATAGTAACCAGTAGTAACTGGTAGTAGCCAGCAGTAATCGGTATAGTAACCGGTATAGTAACTAGTAGTAATAGGTATAGTAACCGGTATAGTAGTAACCGGTATAGTAGTAACCGGTAGTAACCAGCAGTAATAGGTATAGTAACCGGTATAGTAGTAATCGGTATAGTAACCAGTAGTAACCGATAGTAATCTATAAAGTAACCAGTAGTAATCGGTATAGTAATAGGTATAGTATCCAGTAGTAATCTGTCTAGTAACTAGTAGTAACCAGCAGTAACCGGTATAGTAACCAGTATAATAACCAGTAGTAACCGGTAGTAACCAGTAGTAACCGGTATAGTAACCAGCAGTAATAGGTATAGTAACCGGTATAGTAGTAACCGGTATAGTAGTAACCGGTAGTAACCAGCAGTAATAGGTATAGTAACCGGTATAGTAGTAATCGGTATAGTAACCAGTAGTAACCGATAGTAATCTATATAGTAACTAGTAGTAATCGGTATAGTAATAGGTATAGTAACCAGTAGTAATCTGTCTAGTAACCAGTAGTAACCAGCAGTAACCGGTATAGTAACCAGTATAATAACCGGTAGTAACCAGTAGCAATCGGTATAGTAACCAGTAGTAATCGGTATAGTAACCAGTGGTAACCGGTATAGTAACCAGTAGTAACCGATAGTAATCGGTATAGTAACCAGTAGTAATCGGTATAGTAACCAGTAGTAATCGGTATAGTAACCAGTAGTAACCGGTATAGTAACTGGTATAGTAACCAGTAGTAATCGGTATAGTAATCGGTATAGTAACCAGTAGTAATCGGTATAGTAATCGGTATAGTAACCAGTAGTAATCGGTATAGTAACCAGTATAGTAACCAGTAGTAATCGGTATAGTAACCAGTAGTAATCGGTATAGTAACCAGTAGTAATCGGTATAGTAACCGGTATAGTAACCAGTAGTAATCGGTATAGTAACCGGTAGTAATCGGTATAGTAACCAGTAGTAATCGGTATAGTAACCAGTAGTAATCGGTGTAGTAACCAGTAGTAATCGGTATAGTAACCAGTAGTAATCGGTAGAGTAACCAGTAGTAATCAGTATAGTAATCGGTAGAGTAACCAGTAGTAATCGGTATAGTAATCGGTATAGTAACCAGTAGTAATCGGTAGTAATCGGTATAGTAACCAGTAGTAATCGGTATAGTAACCAGTAGTAATCGGTATAGTAATCGGTATAGTAACCAGTAGTAATCGGTATAGTAACCAGTAGTAATCGGTATAGTAACCAGTAGTAATCGGTAGAGTAACCAGTAGTAATCAGTATAGTAATCGGTATAGTAACCAGTAGTAATTGGTATAGTAACCAGTAGTAATCGGTATAGTAACCGGTATAGTAACCAGTAGTAATCGGTATAGTAACCAGTAGTAATCGGTATAGTAACCAGTAGTAATCGGTGTAGTAATCGGTATAGTAACCGGTATAGTAACCGGTATAGTAACCAGTAGTAATCGGTATAGTAACCAGTAGTAATCGGTATAGTAACCGGTATAGTAATCGGTATAGTAACCAGTAGTAATCGGTACAGTAACCAGTAGTAATCGGTATAGTAACCAGTAGTAATCGGTATAGTAACCAGTATAGTAACCAGTAGTAATCGGTATAGTAACCAGTAGTAATCGGTGTAGTAATCGGTATAGTAACCGGTATAGTAACCGGTATAGTAACCGGTATAGTAACCAGTAGTAATCGGTATAGTAACCAGTCGTAATCGGTATAGTAACCAGTAGTAATCGGTATAGTAAACTGTATAGTAACCAGTAGTAATCGGTATAGTAACCAGTAGTAACCGGTATAGTAACCAGTTGTAATCGGTATAGTAACCAGTAGTAATCGGTATAGTAACCAGTAGTAACCGGTATAGTAACCAGTTGTAATCGGTATAGTAATCGGTATAGTAACCAGTTGTAATCGGTATAGTAATCGGTATGGTAACCAGTAGTAACCGGTATAGTAACCAGTTGTAATCGGTATAGTAATCGGTATAGTAACCAGTAGTAACCAGTATAGTAACCAGTTGTAATCGGTATAGTAATCGGTACAGTAACCAGTAGTAATCGGTATAGTAACCGGTATAGTAACCGGTATAGTAACCGGTTTAGTAATCGGTATAGTAACCGGTTTAGTAATCGGGATAGTAACCAGTAGTAACCAGCAGTAATCGGTATAGTAATCTGTATAGTAACCAGTAGTAACCGGTATAGTAACCAGTTTAGTAACCAGTAGTAATCGGTATAGTAATCGGTATAGTAACCAGTAGTAATCGGTATAGTAACCAGTAGTAATCGGTATAGTAACCAGTAGAGTAACCAGTTGTAATCGGTATAGTAATCGGTATAGTAACCAGTAGTAACTGGTAGTAGCCAGCAGTAATCGGTATAGTAACCGGTATAGTAACCAGTAGTAATAGGTATAGTAGTAACCGGTATAGTAGTAACCGGTAGTAACCAGCAGTAATAGGTATAGTAACCGGTATAGTAGTAATCGGTATAGTAACCAGTAGTAACCGATAGTAATCTATATAGTAACCAGTAGTAATCGGTATAGTAATAGGTATAGTAACCAGTATAATAACCAGTAGTAACCAGTAGTAACCGGTATAGTAACCAGCAGTAATAGGTATAGTAACCGGTATAGTAGTAACCGGTATAGTAGTAACCGGTAGTAACCAGCAGTAATAGGTATAGTAACCGGTATAGTAGTAACCGGTATAGTAGTAACCGGTAGTAACCAGCAGTAATAGGTATAGTAACCGGTATAGTAGTAATCGGTATAGTAACCAGTAGTAACCGATAGTAATCTATATAGTAACTAGTAGTAATCGGTATAGTAATAGGTATAGTAACCAGTAGTAATCTGTCTAGTAACCAGTAGTAACCAGCAGTAACCGGTATAGTAACCAGTATAATAACCAGTAGTAACCGGTAGTAACCAGTAGTAATCGGTATAGTAACCAGTAGTAATCGGTATAGTAACCAGTGGTAACCGGTATAGTAACCAGTAGTAACCGATAGTAATCGGTATAGTAACCAGTAGTAATCGGTATAGTAACCAGTAGTAACCGGTATAGTAACCAGCAGTAACCGGTATAGTAACCAGTAGTAATAGGTATAGTAACCGGTATAGTAACCAGCATAGTAACTAGTAGTAATCGGTATAGTAACCAGTGGTTACCAGTAGTAACCAGTAGTAACCGGTATAGTAACCAGCAGTAAGGTCTCACCTGTAGCTGTGAGGTCACAGTGAGGCTCTGACCGGGAGGCGAGGAGGGCGAGGGGGGGACGGAGTCACTCTGAGGCGAAGTGCAGCTCCGGTGGGGGGGGCTTCACAGTGACGGGCTGGGAGGTCCGGCGGGGGGGCGACGGCTTAGGCTGAGCCTGCTGCTGCATGGTGTCATAGTACGTCACACCTCCGTAGGTCACCTGGGCCTGACCCTGAAACACACCGTTCACACCTCGTTAAATAATATTAACACCGTTCACACCTCGTTAAACATCATTAACACCGTTCACACCTCGTTAAACATTAACACCGTTCACACCTCGTTAAACATTAACACCGTTCACACCTCGTTAAATATTATTAACACCGTTCACACCTCGTTAAACATCATTAACACCGTTCACACCTCGTTAAATATTATTAACACCGTTCACACCTCGTTAAATATCATTAACACCGTTCACACCTCGTTAAAGATCATTAATACCGTTCACACCTCGTTAAAGATCATTAACACCGTTCACACCTCGTTAAACATTAACACCGTTCACACCTCGTTAAACATCATTAACACCGTTCACACCTCGTTAAACATCATTAACACCGTTCACACCTCGTTAAACATCATTAACATCGTTCACACCTCGTTAAACATCATTAACACCGTTCACACCTCGTTAAACATCATTAACACCGTTCACACCTCGTTAAACATCATTAACACCGTTCACACCTCGTTAAACATCATTAACACCGTTCACACCTCGTTAAACATCATTAACACCGTTCACACCTCGTTAAACATCATTAACACCGTTCACACCTCGTTAAACATCATTAACACCGTTCACACCTCGTTAAAGATCATTAACACCGTTCACACCTCGTTAAACATTATTAACACCGTTCACACCTCGTTAAAGATTATTAACACCGTTCAGGCGAGTGCCTACCTGTGGACTCGGGTACATGGTGGGGTACGGGAAGGTCATGACCCCCGGCGGAGGGTAGAAAGGCGGCGGCAGCAGCTGCTGTGGTTGCCCCGGCGACAGAGAAACCGGCGGGCCTCCGTAGAGGGCGGGGTTAGCGATCGGGCCGCCTGATTGGTGGGGATGGAGACCTGAGGAAGAGGAGGAGAGGTGAGTGAGGAGATACTAATCTTCATCCTTAACAATCAGAGAGGGACACCAACTCACCGGGGTGGGGGAGGTGCATCTCAGGCTGGACCAGCATGCTTTGCGGCGGGATGGGGGCGGGGCCGTCTCCGTGGGCGTAGATCGGTCCCTGATAGGACACTGAGAGACAGAGACGGACCGGGTTTATCACTGGATCAGAACCAGCTGTTAACCAAGCTGACCGGTCCAAAGGGAAACTGCCCTCTGCTGCCCCCTGCTGCCCTCTACTGCCCCCTGCTGCCCTCTACTGCCCTCTACTGCCCTCTACTGCCCCCTGCTGCCCCCTGCTGCCCTCTACTGCCCCCTGCTGCCCTCTACTGCCCTCTGCTGCCCTCTGCTGCCCTCTACTGCCCTCTACTGCCCCCTGCTGCCCTCTACTGCCCTCTGCTGCCCTCTACTGCCCCCTACTGCCCTCTACTGCCCCCTGCTGCCCTCTACTGCCCCCTGCTGCCCTCTACTGCCCCCTACTGCCCTCTACTGCCCCCTGCTGCCCCCTGCTGCCCTCTACTGCTACTACTACTACTACTACTAGTACTCCTGTCTGTCTCTACTGTAGTAATACACTGACTATGTACACCGTTATACCTCCTCCAACCTGACTACCCCTTTAAAAGGTGTCTTCATCTTACTGGGTTCGTAGTAGTGACCCTCCATCACCCCCAGGTGCATGGGGGGCGGCGGCGCCGGCTCCGGAACGGCTCTCTGGCGTTGGGACGAGTAGCGTTTGGCCCGATTGGAACTGACACCCATCTCCTCCATGTTGGAGAACTGAGGCGGGCTGCCGGGGATATGCATGGCGTTGGGCAGGCCTAAGGACGGAAACGGCAATCAGTCACACGCCAATCAGTCACACGTCAATCAGTCACACGTCAATCAGTCACACGCCAATCAGTCACACGCCAATCAGTCACACGCCAATCAGTTACACGCCAATCAGTTACATGTCAATCAGTCGCACGCCAATCAGTCACATGTCAATCAGTTACACGCCAATCAGTCACACGCCAATCAGTCACACGCCAATCAGTCACACGCCAATCAGTTACACGCCAATCAGTCACACGCCAATCAGTTACACGGCAATCAGTCACACGCCAATCAGTCACACGCCAATCAGTTACACGCCAATCAGTTACACGCCAATCAGTCGCATGTCAATCAGTCGCACGCCAATCAGTCACACGCCAATCAGTTACACGGCATTCACACGTCAATAGTAGTCATGTCAGTAGTACTTGTACTGTGTTTTCAGTGAAGTACCAGTAGTATTTGTGTTTTCAGTGGAGTACCAGTAGTACTTGTGTTTTCAGTAGAGTACCAGTAGTACTTGTGTTTTCAGTGGAGTACCAGTAGTATTTGTGTTTTCAGTGGAGTACCAGTAGTATTTGTGTTTTCAGTGGAGTACCAGTAGTATTTGTGTTTTCAGTGGAGTACCAGTAGTACTTGTGTTTTCAGTGGAGTACCAGTAGTATTTGTGTTTTCAGTGAAGTACTAGTAGTATTTGTGTTTTCAGTGAAGTACCAGTAGTACTTGTGTTTTCAGTGAAGTACCAGTAGTACTTGTGTTTTCAGTGAAGTACCAGTAGTACTTGTGTTTTCAGTGGAGTACCAGTAGTATTTGTGTTTTCAGTGGAGTACCAGTAGTACTTGTGTTTTCAGTGGAGTACCAGTAGTATTTGTGTTTTCAGTGGAGTACCAGTAGTACTTGTGTTTTCAGTGGAGTACCAGTAGTATTTGTGTTTTCAGTGAAGTACCAGTAGTACTTGTGTTTTCAGTGGAGTACCAGTAGTATTTGTGTTTTCAGTAGTACTCACCTCTCATCTCAGACCTGAAGTAGGAGGTGGGGTTGGGGCTCCAGTTCTGTCCTGCCAGACTGAGTCGGGCTACGTCCTGGTCCAGCTCCGTCAGCCCTCCCCCTCCTCCGGCCTGACTCGGCCCGTCGCCGCCTCCGGCCCAGCTCTTCCCGCCCACGATGGCGGGGGAGGTGGCGTTCCCTCCGGCGGCAGACTCCTCCACGGACGGCTGTTTGCTGCCCAGGTCTGCGGGCCGAGAGCGAGTCCTGCGAGCCAGAGAGTAAGATTTACGCTCCACCGGCCGCTCGGCGGGAGGAGAGGCTTGCGGATTGGTCGATGCGGCTGACGAATGGAGAGCGGGGGCGGAGCCGGAGGAGGAAGCGGCCGATCCAGACGCAGATCTGTCGGCACTGCCTCGCCGTTCCTGCTGCTGTCGTCTCGGTGACGCAGACCGGTAACCGCCCGGCTGTGACGATGCTGGTGGCGGTACAACACTTAGGTCCTGTTCTCTAACACCTCCTTGGCTGACTGTAATGTCCTCAATGACCACGGAGGGCCCCCTTCCCCCGCCACCGCCACGCCCTCCCCTGCTGACCACGCCCCGGTCTCCTGCGGGGTCACACAGCGTTTTAGGACCTTGTCGTTCTCTGGCGTGCTGCTGGGGAGCGTTTGATTCGTTGTTCCTGTAGTGGGACTGGGCCGGGAGGTGTGAGGGTCTGCTGCGGGAGGGCGGAGGTCTGGAGGGGTTGCTGCTACGCTGAGAGGAGGAGAAAGAGAGGGAGGAGGGCGATGGAGAGGAGGATGACGGTGGAGCTCCTCCTCGGTTCAGACCTCCTCCTCCTTCTCCTCCTCCTCCTCCTCCTCCTCCACTCTGCCAGGATCGGACCGCTCGTTCTCCTCCTCCATCTCGCCACCGCTTGTCTCTGCTGGGAGACGTCGTCTGTCTGCAGGGGACACAGAGACATTAAACTCTAAACGTCACACGACAGCTTTTCCTCGCTGAAATGTAGCGTTAAGTTTGGAGCGTTATTTAACCTCCTTCATGACCAGCTAGTCGGACATGGTTATCGTTGAATAAAGATAAAGTAGTGTGAATAATCAGCTGTAACGGATCACCGATCAATGAGATCAATTATGGGATGCAGATTAAACTGGTTATTCTGGGTTAAGGCGGCGCTCACCTGGGCCTGCGCTGCCGGTACGGTCGGTCTCCGGAGCCACCGCCGTTTCTGATGTCGTAGCCGTAGATGGCGATGAGCTCCTCGCGGCTCTTCGGCGCCTGCTCCTCCTCCCTGAACTTGTCATGCTCCCAGCGACCCTCGTCCTTCCACAACTTCCTGTTTCGACCTTTAGGTCTGAGAGGACAAAGACGGGGAGACGTGATCGAGTGTCCTGCTCTCTACATGCTCACCACACTGTACACAGAGCTGTACACAGGATCCATCAATCAATGATCTCCAGCTGTAGCTGTAAGGCTCTGACTGTCTACAGGATCAATCAATCATCAATAATAATAATAAATAATAATATTAATAATCACAATAATAGTCATAACAATAATAATGATAATAGTAATGTCACCATGCAGTAAATAATAATAAAAATAATCATTATTATTATTATTATTATAAGAAATAATAATACTAAATCAATTATATCAATTAATCAATTATAATAATAATAATAATAATAAAAGTAAATAATAATAATGATAATACATAATAATATTAATAATAATGATTATAATAATAATAAATAATATTAATAATAATAACAATATTAATAATAATAGATATGAGCCACCTCTCCTCCTCCTGAGCGTGTCCTCTGACGTCGTGCTCAAAGAACAGACCCTTCCTGGGGATGTAGGCCGGGTTCTTCCGGTCCTCGTCGTCGTCCAGCTTCTGACCCGGTTTCCCTCCCGCCTTCGTCTCGGGGTCGTCCGTAGACTCCTGTGTGTGTGTGTGTGAGAGCATCAGTTAGGACAGAGCACGGCGTGATGATGATGATGATGATGATGATGACTGTACTTAAAGTACATTTAAAGTGGGGGGCCAGGTGGGGGGGGGGGTCTCACCTGTCCGTCACCGCTCTGTCTCTCTCCGGCCAGGTTCCCTTTCTCCTCAGCTTTGTTCTCCTCTTTACTCCGTCCTCCTCCTACCTCCCCCTCTGGCTCCTTTTCTTCATCCTCCTCCTCCTCCTCCTCCTCCACCACCACCACCACCTCCTCCTCCTCCTCCTCCTCCACCACCTCCTCCTCTACCTTTGTTGGAACATCGGCTGCAGAGGGTTTGGGCTCGCTGGCTGCTGCTGGAGCTTCTTCATCGCTGTACTGCTCTGCCTCCTCTTCCTCCTCCACTCCCTGAGGGAACATGTAGTGTAACAGGTGTAGTGTAACAGGTGTACAGGTGTAGTGTAACAGGTGTAGTGTAACAGGTGTACAGGTGTAGTGTAACAGGTGTAGTGTAACAGCTAGGAGAGAGGTGGCTAGGTCTCAGTGAAGTGAAGGCTGTAGGTCAGTCCTTACAGATGTGGTGTTTTACCTCTGAATGGGAGCCGTTGTCCTCTGGATCAGCACTGTCGTAGTCAGAGAGGACAGCTGGACAGACAGACAGAACAGAGACGTCTCACTGGACATATTCAACTCCTTCACACTGAATCAGCCTGAAACAGGTTTTACCAGCCTCACTGTGTTCTACTAACAACTAAAACACTGGAATGAATAGAGGCAGAAGAGTAGATCCACATCTGTATCTCCATTTGATTTTAGTGATTTCTAAACAGATGTTTTAACCAGAATGGATATATCTGCTTCATCTGAGTCTCTGTGGAGCTAGAAGGAGGTTACCGCTTTTATTGTGGTAGTCTGAGTAACATGACGTCGATGTGAACTAGAGGGTGATGTGAACTAGAGGGTGATGTGAACTAGAGGGTGATGTGAACTAAAGGGTGATGTGAACTAGAGGGTGATGTGAACTAGAGGGTGATGTGAACTAGAGGGTGATGTGAACTTAAGGGTGATGTGAACTAGAGGGTGATGTGAACTAGAGGGTGATGTGAACTAAAGGGTGATGTGAACTAGAGGGTGATGTGAACTAGAGGGTGATGTGAACTAAAGGGTGATGTGAACTAGAGGGTGATGTGAACTAGAGGGTGATGTGAACTAGAGGGTGATGTGAACTTAAGGGTGATGTGAACTAAAGGGTGATGTGAACTAAAGGATGATGTGAACTAAATGAAGATGTGACCTAAAGGGTGATGTGAACTAAAGGGTGATGTGAACTAAAGGGTGATGTGAACTAAAGGGTGATGTGAACTAAAGGGTGATGTGAACTAAAGGATGATGTGAACTAAAGGAAGATGTGAACTAAAGGAAGATGTGAACTAAAGGATGATGTGAACTAAAGGGTGATGTGAACTAAAGGATCATGTGAACTTAAGGGTGATGTGAACTAAAGGGTGATGTGAACTAAAGGATCATGTGAACTTAAGGGTGATGTGAACTAAAGGGTGATGTGAACTAAAGGATCATGTGAACTTAAGGGTGATGTGAACTTAAGGGTGATGTGAACTAAAGGATCATGTGAACTTAAGGGTGATGTGAACTTAAGGGTGATGTGAACTAAAGGATCATGTGAACTTAAGGGTGATGTGAACTAAAGGATGTCTCTTACCTTCTCCAACACCATCTTCACTCTCCTGCAAACACAGACAGAAACTCAAGTCAGCACTGAAACCAGGACATTTGTCCAGGAAGTAGACGGTCCCCACTGGGACCGGCACGACAATCAGGAGCTGAAATATGACTGATTCCAGACTTTAGTCTGAGCCTGCTGGTCACAGCACTGATCATTCATTCCTCCTGCCTCCTAGATACACCTGATCATATCTCCTGCCTCCTAGATACACCTGATCATATCTCCTGCCTCCTAGATACACCTGATCATATCTCCTACCTCCTAGATACACCTGATCATATCTCCTGCCTCCTAGATACACCTGATCATATCTCCTGCCTCCTAGATGCACCTGATCATATCTCCTGCCTCCTAGATGCACCTGATCATATCTCCTGCCTCCTAGATGCACCTGATCATATCTCCTGCCTCCTAGATACACCTGATCATATCTCCTGCCTCCTAGATACACCTGATCATATCTCCTGCCTCCTAGATACACAGCGGGACGTGGCACACGGTACCGGTACCAGGGCCTGGCTCGGTGCATCATGAAGGAACCCGGGAGGAGACACCGTCTCTCTAACGAGCGACCCGGAACATGAACCGGATCATCTGGATCTCCTCCAGCAGGTCCAGCTACCGAGCCAGTACCGGCTGAATCTGTTACCGGAGGATCTACCGTTAACCTCTCTAACCCTACCGGAGGATCTACCGTTAACCTCTCTAACCCTACCGGAGGATCTACCGTTAACCTCTCTAACCCTACCGGGGGAACTACCGTTAACCTCTCTAACCCTACCGGAGGATCTACCGTTAACCTCTCTAACCCTACCGGAGGATCTACCGTTAACCCCTCTAACCCTACCGGAGGATCTACCGTTAACCTCTCTAACCCTACCGGAGGATCTACCGTTAACCCCTCTAACCCTACCGGAGGATCTACCGTTAACCTCTCTAACCCTACCGGAGGATCTACCGTTAACCCCTCTAACCCTACCGGAGGATCTACCGTTAACCTCTCTAACCCTACCGGAGGATCTACCGTTAACCTCTCTAACCCTACCGGAGGATCTACCGTTAACCCCTCTAACCCTACCGGAGGATCTACCGTTAACCCCTCTAACCCTGCCGGGGGATCTACCGTTAACCTCTCTAACCCTACCGGAGGATCTACCGTTAACCTCTCTAACCCTACCGGAGGATCTACCGTTAACCTCTCTAACCCTACCGGAGGATCTACCGTTAACCTCTCTAACCCTACCGGAGGATCTACCGTTAACCCCTCTAACCCTACCGGAGGATCTACCGTTAACCTCTCTAACCCTACCGGAGGATCTACCGTTAACCCCTCTAACCCTACCGGAGGATCTACCGTTAACCTCTCTAACCCTACCGGAGGATCTACCGTTAACCCCTCTAACCCTACCGGAGGATCTACCGTTAACCTCTCTAACCCTACCGGAGGATCTACCGTTAACCTCTCTAACACTACCGGAGGATCTACCGTTAACCCCTCTAACCCTACCGGAGGATCTACCGTTAACCCCTCTAACCCTACCGGAGGATCTACCGTTAACCCCTCTAACCCTACCGGAGGATCTACCGTTAACCTCTCTAACACTACCGGAGGATCTACCGTTAACCCCTCTAACCCTACCGGAGGATCTACCGTTAACCCCTCTAACCCTACCGGAGGATCTACCGTTAACCTCTCTAACACTACCGGAGGATCTACCGTTAACCCCTCTAACCCTACCGGAGGATCTACCGTCATGTCAACACTCCACCGGTTCTGATTGAGGTTCATATAATAATATATTACTGTAATACTACCCGGTAACATGGACCAACGAGAACGAGACACGGTGAATAACCAGCTCCCAGCCGGGACACAGACTACCGGGAGACTACCGGGAGCTAACAGAGCTAGCTACTAACAGCTAGCTCTGTTCGCCGTTAGCCGTTAGCATTAGCAGCAGCATTAGCATTAGCCGTTAGCATTAGCAGCAGCATTAGCATTAGCATTAGCCGTTAGCATTAGCATTAGCATTAGCATTAGCATTAGCATTAGCATTAGCATTAGCATTAGCAGCTACTTACACACTCGGACTCTTCGGGTTTCTTCGGCTCCTCTCGGGTCGGTGCTGCTGAGGGTTCGGGTGGTTCTGGGTCTCTGACTCGTTGTTTAGTGGGTGACCCGGACCTCCCGCTGTCGGAACCAGACCCGGACCCGGAGCCGGACTCGTCCTCGCTGTCCTGAGACCTCCTCCTCCGCCGGTCCGCCATCTCACTGCACGGGAACACCGGAACCACGGAACCACCGGGGCATTCTGGGTAGGCGAATCTTCTTCTTCTTTTACAATTTGCGGCAGACTCGACTCATCAGAGGCGCGTTGCTGCCCTCCAGAGGTCACCTGGAGACCTACATCCAGAAGATTTATTCTTCTCCTGGAGTTTAGATCATCACCAACATGTCATTTACCCTCTACCACCATCTACCTCCATCTACCACCATCTACCACCATCTATCTCCATCTACCTCCATCTACCACCATCTACCTCCATCTACCACCATCTACCACCATCTACCTCCATCTACCACCATCTACCACCATCTATCTCCATCTACCTCCATCTACCACCATCTACCTCCATCTACCACCATCTACCACCATCTACCTCCATCTACCACCATCTACCACCATCTACCTCCATCTACCACCATCTACCACCATCTATCTCCATCTACCTCCATCTACCACCATCTACCTCCATCTACCACCATCTACCACCATCTATCTCCATCTACCTCCATCTACCACCATCTACCTCCATCTACCACCATCTACCACCATCTATCTCCATCTACCTCCATCTACCACCATCTACCACCATCCATCTCCATCTACCACCATCTATCTCCATCTACCTCCATCTACCACTATCTACCACCATCTATCTCCATCTACCTCCATCTACCACCATCTACCACCATCTATCTCCATCTACCTCCATCTACCACCATCTACCACCATCTATCTCCATCTACCACCATCTATCTCCATCTACCTCCATCTACCACCATCTACCTCCATCTACCTCCATCTACCACCATCTACCACCATCTACCACCATCTATCTCCATCTACCTCCATCTACCACCATCTACCACCATCTATCTCCATCTACCACCATCTATCTCCATCTACCTCCATCTACCACCATCTACCACCATCTACCACCATCTATCTCCATCTACCTCCATCTACCACCATCTATCTCCATCTACCACCATCTATCTCCATCTACCTCCATCTACCACCATCTACCACCATCCATCTCCATCTACCACCATCTATCTCCATCTACCACCATCTATCTCCATCTACCTCCATCTACCACCATCTACCACCATCTATCTCCATCTACCACCATCTATCTCCATCTACCTCCATCTACCACCATCTACCTCCATCTATCTCCATCTACCACCATCTATCTCCATCTACCTCCATCTACCACCATCTACCACCATCTACCACCATCTACCACCATCTATCTCCATCTACCTCCATCTACCACCATCTACCACCATCTATCTCCATCTACCACCATCTATCTCCATCTACCTCCATCTACCACCATCTACCACCATCTATCTCCATCTACCTCCATCTACCACCATCTACCACCATCCATCTCCATCTACCACCATCTATCTCCATCTACCTCCATCTACCACCATCTATCTCCATCTACCTCCATCTACCACCATCTACCACCATCTACCACCATCTATCTCCATCTACCTCCATCTACCACCATCTACCACCATCTATCTCCATCTACCACCATCTACCACCATCTACCACCATCTATCTCCATCTACCTCCATCTACCACCATCTACCACCATCTACCACCATCTACCACCATCTATCTCCATCTACCTCCATCTACCACCATCTACCACCATCTATCTCCATCTACCACCATCTATCTCCATCTACCTCCATCTACCACCATCTACCACCATCTATCTCCATCTACCTCCATCTACCACCATCTACCACCATCCATCTCCATCTACCACCATCTATCTCCATCTACCTCCATCTACCACCATCTATCTCCATCTACCTCCATCTACCACCATCTACCACCATCTACCACCATCTATCTCCATCTACCTCCATCTACCACCATCTACCACCATCTATCTCCATCTACCTCCATCTACCACCATCTACCACCATCTATCTCCATCTACCTCCATCTACCACCATCTACCACCATCTATCTCCATCTACCACCATCTATCTCCATCTACCTCCATCTACCACCATCTACCTCCATCTACCTCCATCTACCACCATCTACCACCATCTACCACCATCTATCTCCATCTACCTCCATCTACCACCATCTACCACCATCTATCTCCATCTACCACCATCTATCTCCATCTACCTCCATCTACCACCATCTACCACCATCTACCACCATCTATCTCCATCTACCTCCATCTACCACCATCTATCTCCATCTACCACCATCTATCTCCATCTACCTCCATCTACCACCATCTACCACCATCCATCTCCATCTACCACCATCTATCTCCATCTACCTCCATCTACCACCATCTATCTCCATCTACCTCCATCTACCACCATCTACCACCATCTACCACCATCTATCTCCATCTACCTCCATCTACCACCATCTACCACCATCTATCTCCATCTACCACCATCTATCTCCATCTACCTCCATCTACCACCATCTACCTCCATCTATCTCCATCTACCACCATCTATCTCCATCTACCTCCATCTACCACCATCTACCACCATCTATCTCCATCTACCACCATCTATCTCCATCTACCTCCATCTACCACCATCTACCACCATCTATCTCCATCTACCACCATCTATCTCCATCTACCTCCATCTACCACCATCTACCACCATCTATCTCCATCTACCTCCATCTACCACCATCTACCACCATCCATCTCCATCTACCACCATCTATCTCCATCTACCTCCATCTACCACCATCTATCTCCATCTACCTCCATCTACCACCATCTACCACCATCTACCACCATCTATCTCCATCTACCTCCATCTACCACCATCTACCACCATCTATCTCCATCTACCACCATCTATCTCCATCTACCTCCATCTACCACCATCTACCTCCATCTATCTCCATCTACCACCATCTATCTCCATCTACCTCCATCTACCACCATCTACCACCATCTACCACCATCTATCTCCATCTACCTCCATCTACCACCATCTACCACCATCTATCTCCATCTACCATCATCTATCTCCATCTACCACCATCTATCTCCATCTACCTCCATCTACCACCATCTACCACCATCTACCTCCATCTACCTCCATCTACCACCATCTACCACCATCTACCACCATCTATCTCCATCTACCTCCATCTACCACCATCTACCATCATCTATCTCCATCTACCTCCATCTACCACCATCTACCACCATCTACCTCCATCTACCACCATCTACCACCATCTACCTCCATCTACCTCCATCTACCTCCATCTATCTCCATCTGTAAAATCTAGAATAGATTTTAAAATCGTCCTCCTCACCTACAAAGCGCTAAACGGTCAGGCCCCATCATATCTTAAAGAGCTCATAGTACCCTACTACCCCACTAGAGCACTGCGCTCACAGAATGCAGGGTTACTTGAGGTTCCTAGAGTCTCCAAACGTAGAATGGGAGCCAGAGCCTTCAGCTATCAAGCTCCTCTTCTCTGGAACCAGCTCCCAGTTTCAGTCCGGGAGGCAGACACCGTCTCTACATTTAAGAGTAGGCTAAAGACTTTCCTCTTTGATAACGCTTATACTTAAGCTGCTATAGGCATAGACTGCCGGGGGACTTCCTATGACACACTGTCATAAGGAACTTCCTATGACACACTGAGCTCCCCTCTCCTTCTGTATATACTCATGTCCCATGTCCATGTTGTTACTAACTTCATTCCTTCCCGGGAGTCCTTGTGCCTCCTTGTCTCGCAGCTAACCGTGGAGCGGGGTCACACCTGGAGTGAGGTCATACCTGGAGCGGGATCACACCAGGGAGCGAGGTTATACCTGGAGCATGGGTACACTTGGAGCAGGGTTTCACCTGGATCTTGGTGGTCTCCGGTATTGTGGCTGCATCTGCTGCCGCGTCGGTGCCTGCTTGACACCAACTGCTACCATCCCTAATTAACTACGTCTGTACGAGGGACTACCAATGCTAACGAGGGATTTCCAACACCTAATGACAATGTGGCAGCCTGGAGAATAACACTTCTCAATCACTGCCAAAGACATCAAGAGCTCCCAGCAAGCATGCTGATGCTGCAGGAACCAACGCACGGGCATCGATCGCAGGGACGTCCCACACCAATACACATGGACGTACTGAGGAGAGATGCTGGACAGTGCTGGCTTTCCGATAGTTGTATTATCACTCTTTCCATCCACCACTATTGGTTTTGTGTTATCAGCCCTACTTGTATTAGTTATTACAGCGGCTAGACTGCTATTGTGGCTGCTTCTATATCTCTCTCTCTCTATCTCTCTCTCTCTCTCTCTCTCACTCTATCTATCTATCCCCCCAGCCGGTCTCGGCAGATGGCCGCCCGCCCTGCGCCCGGTTCTGCTCCAGGTTTCTTCCCAGTAATCGGGGAGTTTTTCCTGGCCACAGTGCGCTTGGTGGATCCTGTTGGGTCTCAAAACTATGGTGTACGGTCATAGACCTGCTCTACATATAAAGCGTCTTGAGATAACTTCTGTTGTGATTTGACGCTATACAAAAATAAATTGATTTGATTTGATTTGATCTACCACCATCTACCACCATCTATCTCCATCTACCTCCATCTACCACCATCTACCACCATCTATCTCCATCTACCACCATCTACCTCCATCTACCACCATCTATCTCCATCTACCACCATCTATCTCCATCTACCTCCATCTACCACCATCTACCACCATCTATCTCCATCTACCACCATCTATCTCCATCTACCTCCATCTACCACCATCTACCACCATCTATCTCCATCTACCTCCATCTACCACCATCTACCACCATCTACCACCATCTATCTCCATCTACCTCCATCTACCACCATCTACCACCATCTATCTCCATATACCACCATCTATCTCCATCTACCTCCATCTACCACCATCTACCACCATCTATCTCCATCTACCTCCATCTACCACCATCTACCACCATCTTCCTCCATCTACCTCCATCTATCTCCATCTACCACCATCTACCACCATCTATCTCCATCTACCTCCATCTACCACCATCTACCACCATCTATCTCCATCTACCTCCATCTACCACCATCTACCACCATCTACCTCCATCTACCTCCATCTACCTCCATCTATCTCCATCTACCACCATCTACCACCATCTATCTCCATCTACCTCCATCTACCTCCATCTACCACCATCTACCACCATCTATCTCCATCTACCACCATCTACCTCCATCTACCACCATCTACCACCATCTATCTCCATCTACCACCATCTATCTCCATCTACCACCATCTATCTCCATCTACCACCATCTATCTCCATCTACCTCCATCTACCACCATCTACCTCCATCTATCTCCATCTACCTCCATCTACCTCCATCTACCACCATCTACCACCATCTATCTCCATCTACCACCATCTACCTCCATCTACCACCATCTACCACCATCTATCTCCATCTACCACCATCTATCTCCATCTACCTCCATCTACCACCATCTACCACCATCTGACCGCCATCTGCTGGACACCATTATCTTAACGTCTGTTTATTATCCCTGAAGAGGATTATTACCAAGTTATAGAGGACGGAATCACCAAAATAAATAAATAAATGAATAAATAAATACATAAATAAATGAATAAATAAATACATAAATAAATACATAAATAAATGACTCAATATATAAATAAATATATGAATTAATGAATAACTCAACAAATACATCAATGACTCAATATATAAATAAATAATGTAGCAAAAATAATATTAAAAATAAATGTAGCCATTAATTAATTGATCAAATGTGACATTTGTTTTAATTAGCTTCTTTATTTATTTATCTTTGTATTTATTCCCTTATTCATTAACTTGGTTTAATGTTCCCTTTTATTTATTTATCTCTTAAAGGTCACCTATTATGCAAAAAACGTCCAGCTAGCTGACCCCGCCCCACAGCGTCACTCTCTCTCCTCCGCAACCTAACTATGAGCAAAGTAGCTCCTGGGCTGCATGCCAAAGCTCTTAATTGCATCCCTGTTCCCCTCACTTGCGTCTTTTCCTTGCGTCTTAGTCCCTCCCACCAGGGAAGCATGGAGAGACGCAAGGAAACCATGCGAGGAGAGAGGAAACGAGGAAATACGATTTAAGCGACATGGGACGGTCGTTTCCTCTGAAGCGTCACGTGAAGCGACGTCCGTTTCTGATGACAGCAGCAGCTGATCACATCTGGATCAGCTGTCAGTCAGCTTTAACAGCTGTTTGTGTCTGAACTGTACTAATACTAATAAAGACAAGTGCAAGCTGCAGTCTGTATTTCTACTGAGTCCTGCTTAGAGGACCAGGAACCATCTCTACTGGATCAATAACTTTATATTATTGATTCATTATTAGCGTCTGTAGTTATTGATATTCTGATTGTGAGCTCATTATTTAATAACCCAGAATATGACTGTGGTGTTTTTTGAACACTGGACATTATTTATTAGGCTAAAGGGAAAATGTAAATGATGTAATTCATATCAAACCCGGCGTTCAGGAATCATCAGCCTCATGTGACTGAATGAGGATAAATGATGTAAAAGGTGTTTGTTGCTGACAGACAGACTCTCCTTCTCTCTCTGACTTTAATAGAATCATTAATAAAAGTTAACGGGGGAAATAACAGATCATGAAAAGACAAATCATTCTAATAAATAAAGAAAGTTATTTTAAGTCAGTTTGTCAGGTTTTATAAACCTCTCTGACTGTCAGGCTGCTTCACTGACGGTGTGTGAAGCAGAGATACTGCAGGTCCTTCTGCTGCAGCTCAGAGCTTCAGTTAACACAGATTATAACTAGATAGTGAATCAGAAGACAACTAAACTATAAAACGTTTAATCTGTGATGTGTTTTCACTCCGGTATAAAACTCCAGTGATGTTGAGAGGTAAAGTTATCAGATCAGTCTGATCGGCAGCAGCGTCCAATCAGTAACTGATATCCAATAAGGGGGCGTGTCTATCTGCAGCAGCGTCCAATCAGTAACTGATATCCAATAAGGGGGCGTGTCTGATCGACAGCAGCGTCCAATCAGTAACTGATCTCCAATAAGGGGGCGTGTCTGATCAGCAGCAGCGTCCAATCAGTAACTGATCTCCAATAAGGGGGCGTGTCGGTCGGTAAAAGACTTCCGTGCCGAATACACTGGTGTATCCTCGCTCCTCGCTCCTCCGGCAAGCCTCCTCGATCCTCGATCCTCGATCCTCGATCCTCGATCCTCGATCCTCGATGCACAAATAAGAGCTTTGGGACGGTCTTCAAGATGGCACACCAGAACAACTTCCGGTTCAAGCGAGGATCGAGGATCGAGGAAACGAAAATTAAGAGCTTTGGGACGCACCCCTAGTGTTAGTCTGCAAAAACCAGCAGAACAGTCTTCATGTACTCCCATCATCTAAATATAACATGTTCTTTCACAAAGGCTTTATGTAATTACACTGTTCAAACAGCTGATATTTATATATATTATATATTTGATGTCATGCATGTAGAAGAGTACAGGTAGTAAATAGTGACTTGTAAGCAACACAACACATTTCTGTTTCACAGTCAAACTTTATTTGAGTAGACAGATGACAATATTAATTATTCACAGCATTTGTAATCATCCCACCTGTTAGTTAGTTATGTCTTTACATGGTACAGGAGAAAGTCTTTCAGCTCCGGTAAACTAAGCTCCGGTAAGCTAAGCTCCGGTGGTCTGTAGTCATGGTAACACAGAGACAGCTCCTATAGTAACTAATAACCATTACTCTGATTACTTTACTACGTTTATCAGCTGTCTTTTAGCAGAAATAATGAACTGACTACTGTTTCACATCTTCTATTTTCCAGCCTGATGGTCGCTGTGTTTACACACCGTGTCATAGCGGTAGCATGTAGCTAACCCGTTAGCATGTAGCTACATGCTAACGGGTTAGCTCTGTATCTCCCATCTGCTCTCAGCTGTCTGCTCTCAGCTGTCTGCTCTCCTCTGTCTGCTCTCAGCTATCTGCTCTCAGCTGTCTGCTCTCAGCTGTCTGCTCTCAGCTGTCTGCTCTCCTCTGTCTGCTCTCAGCTATCTGCTCTCCTCTGTCTGCTCTCAGCTATCTGCTCTCAGCTGTCTGCTCTCAGCTATCTGCTCTCCTCTGTCTGCTCTCAGCTGTCTGCTCTCCTCTGTCTGCTCTCAGCTATCTGCTCTCCTCTGTCTGCTCTCAGCTATCTGCTCTCAGCTGTCTGCTCTCCTCTGTCTGCTCTCAGCTGTCTGCTCTCAGCTATCTGCTCTCAGCTGTCTGCTCTCAGCTATCTGCTCTCAGCTATCTGCTCTCCTCTGTCTGCTCTCAGCTGTTTGCTCTCAGCTGTCTGCTCTCCTCTGTCTGCTCTCAGCTATCTGCTCTCAGCTGTCTGCTCTCCTCTGTCTGCTCTCAGCTGTCTGCTCTCAGCTATCTGCTCTCAGCTGTCTGCTCTCAGCTGTCTGCTCTCCTCTGTCTGCTCTCAGCTGTCTGCTCTCAGCTATCTGCTCTCCTCTGTCTGCTCTCAGCTGTCTGCTCTCCTCTGTCTGCTCTCAGCTATCTGCTCTCAGCTGTCTGCTCTCAGCTGTCTGCTCTCCTCTGTCTGCTCTCAGCTATCTGCTCTCCTCTGTCTGCTCTCCTCTGTCTGCTCTCAGCTATCTGCTCTCAGCTGTCTGCTCTCCTCTGTCTGCTCTCAGCTATCTGCTCTCCTCTGTCTGCTCTCAGCTATCTGCTCTCAGCTGTCTGCTCTCAGCTGTCTGCTCTCCTCTGTCTGCTCTCAGCTGTCTGCTCTCAGCTGTCTGCTCTCCTCTGTCTGCTCTCAGCTATCTGCTCTCAGCTGTCTGCTCTCCTCTGTCTGCTCTCCTCTGTCTGCTCTCAGCTGTCTGCTCTCAGCTGTCTGCTCTCCTCTGTCTGCTCTCAGCTATCTGCTCTCAGCTGTCTGCTCTCCTCTGTCTGCTCTCCTCTGTCTGCTCTCAGCTGTCTGCTCTCAGCTGTCTGCTCTCCTCTGTCTGCTCTCAGCTGTCTGCTCTCAGCTATCTGCTCTCAGCTGTTTGCTCTCAGCTGTTTGCTCTCAGCTGTCTGCTCTCCTCTGTCTGCTCTCAGCTGTTTGCTCTCAGCTGTTTGCTCTCAGCTGTCTGTGTAGCTGAGTCAATATGTTGGTTATGTTATTTTTATTATTTTCATTTTGTTTAGTGAACATTCTCAAAACCGGTGTGTTATATTTTACTTTGTCATCAATATCAGCCAAATTATCTGTATTGTAAGTTTATTTGTGTTAACTTTGTATTGAGTGAATGAAACGGTTGTGTTTTTCATGGTTCCGGGTTACCTGTTGTAGCAGGGGGGCTTTAATTGTTGACGCACAAATCACACATAGCCAAAGCATGGACAGCTTGTGCACTGGTAAGATGTGTTGTGAGGCTCGTCCTCCTCTGGTTAAGCTAGCATGTTTAAAAGTTGTGTATTCTGGCTTAAACTGTATGCAAATGCAATGATGCATCGTTATCAATATGTTTCTGAGGTTGTCATTTGGTTTCGAACGGCCAAAATATGACTTTTACTTCTGTTAACTCCGTCGGAGTTTTTCGCTCATTTGCATATTGTCTGACTGCTGCAGGGGACTGAGAACAAGCCTGCCACTGAGTGTGTGTGTGTTGACTGTGCCCTGTGCTGCTCCTTATAGGTGCGTTATGATGTTTAATTGTTGGTTGTATATTTTTCCTGTGTAGTTAGGATGGACTGCATTAGTTGAGTAGATTAATATGAAGATAAGTTCATTATTTACAGTGCACTTTTATTTTATTTTACGAAGGAATGCTTCTATTTACATGTAAACTGGAGGGTTAGAAACCTGTTAGAAGTATTACATTTAATTTCAGGTGCTATACATTTTATTTATTGACTTTTGTTGTATTTACTGATTTAAATACATTTGTAGCTTTTGTATTTTTTTATGTTTACATATTATATTTATAACTACTCTGTTATATGTGTAACGCACAAATCACACATAGCCAAAGCATAGACAGCTTGTGCACTGGGGACTGAGAACGAGCCTGCCACTGAGTGTGTGTGTGTTGACTGTGCCCTGTGCTGCTCCTTATAGGAAAATAAATGTGCAGATCCTGATTCCTGGTCTGAGTGGTGTCTTGCAATCTACAAGCAACCATTCTACAGCTGCTACATAAAACTGGTGCCGTGACCCGGATCCATTTGGTCAGCCACTGCCGATCGCCGAGGTTCAGCTGTGTGCGTGTGACGTCTGGGATTCAAAGTTGGTGGACCTATGGAACCTGTTAGCCGCTGACGTGATTGCTAATATTCTGTATAGACACAAGCATTCAGAATAATTAATTAACTTTACAGAAGGAATCATATCAGTATAAGTAACATTTTTCTGTGTGATTTGTAACACTGTGTGAATTAAGTTTTCTTTCTACATTTTTATATGTCCATGCACTTTTTGGAGATATGGCAGGCAGAGGTCTAGATACTTTTAGTATGTTCACACCAGTTATTGGGAGAGGCAGAGGTTTGTTAAACACAGATGGGTTAGCCCGGAGGCGTACAGTGTTAACTAGTGAGGAGTCATTAGACACAGATGACTTCACTGACACCCCTCCACGTGAGCCTCAGTTTTCCACTCCTGTTGTCAGCGATGAGAGCACCACCCAACAGTTACGTGATCTCATCGGTGAGTTAGGGAGTCAGATAGGTGAATCAATAGCCAGCCGCTTGCTAGCCAGTCAGCCTTCACTCATCCCAACAGAGTCTCCATCAGCTAAATCAGTTAGAGTTGAAGCACCAGACACAACCTTTGACCTTTCCAAAGTAAACCTGGTAGTCAGATCTGATGTCAAGGAACCTCCCATGTATCGTGGTGATGGGGAAGACAAATACTCCATTCAAGAGTGGATTGATATGATGGAGGTGTATTTGCACAAGAGAAACTTCACAACCAATGAACAGAGAGATGAGATTCTGAGCCATCTTCTGGGCAGAGCAAAAAGTATTGTCAAAGTGGGACTGAAAAGCCACACAACATCTGGCACAGTTATTAATTCTGAGACCATCTATAGTATACTGAGACGCTATTTCAGCGAAACCCCTGGGTCCTGTTTGCCACTGGCTGATTTCTATGCCACCCAGCCTACAGCAAAGGAAACACCAGTAGATTACTGGGTTAGGCTGAATACAGCTGCTGAAACAGCTGACAGACATTTGAAACTCCAGGGAAGCAAAATGGACAATATGAATGCAGAGATAGCTATGATGTTCATCAGAAACTGTCCAGATCTGAGTCTTGCTTATGTTTTCAAGTGTAGGCCCATAAGTAAATGGTCACTCGCAGAGGTGCAGGAGGCTATTGATGAGCATCAAAGAGAGTACCATGTGAAGAAATCAAACACGAACACGGCCAAATCACACGTCCTCCAAGTAGCTACCGCTGTAACAGCTATTAGTTCTCCAGAACCCGAAACTGATTGTGCCCAAGTGAACACAGCCAAGTGCACCCTGACTAACCCAACCAAGTCAAGCGAAGCAGCTGCTTCAGAACAGAGCGCCCTGGAGCGTGTGCTAAGTATGTTGGAGAAAGTGTTGGAGCGTACCAGCCAGCCGGCTCAGCCTGGTAGACCTCAGTTTCCGTCCTCAGCTCGCTTCACCCCATGTCGGCTCTGTGGTAACAACTCTCACTCGACACATTCACACTGCATGAGAGAAAGGAGATGTCTAGCCTGCTTCGAGTTAGGGCATCAGCGAAAAGACTGCCCAAAAGCCACTGCTTTCCAGCGAGATGGCAGCTCACCTGATCAGGGAAACTAGATCACTCACACCTGGGAGGGGATAGTGTGAGTGACAGTGGCGAAACCCTCAACTCAAGTGAAGATCTGCAATCTGTGTATGAAGAAAGCCTAAAATCTGCCCCACCTGGTGTTGTTGTACTGTTCCAGAACATAACCAGACTCGATAAAGCCGACAGCTTGTTTTACACCAATGCACAGGTGGATGATAAAGCTTCTTTGCAAGCTTTATTAGATACTGTTTCTATGGCGTGCACCATTAGTGAAGAGGCTGAGCAGATGCTTATGGATGCTGGATTAGCATTAGAAACCAACTGTGTCCCCCCTGATATTGTTCTTGTTGGCTGTGGTGGAGTTAAAGTCAAGCCCAAGTGTATTCATAGCTTGAAGATGGAAGTTTATGGATACACATTCAGCGTGCCTGCCTTAGTAGTTCCTGGCCAGAAAGATCAGTTGATCCTGGGCACAAACGTCATTAAACACCTCCTGAGGCAGTTCAAGCAGTCTCCTCATTTCTGGCAAGTTCTGAGCAAACCTGAGTCTACGAATACACCCGAGATAGTACAGTTCCTTAACATGTTGGCAGGCATCAACAGATGGAAGGGTGACACAATGCCAGATTTTATTGGGACTGTCAAACTGGCACAGGCAGTAACTCTTCTTCCAAAGCAAGAGCACCTGGTGTGGGGCAAGTTGCCTGCAGCCTCACCTGTTTCTGAAGGCAGTGCGATTCTGGTTGAACCATCAAAAGCACAGACCCACAAGAAAAACATCATTGTCTGTAGATCTGTGGCGTCAATGAATGGTGACAGATGGATCCCAGTCAGGATTTTGAACACCTCTGACAAGGCTGTCACTTTAAAGCGGCACACCAAGGTGGCAGATGTGTCCGCCTGCATAGCCATTGAGGATCTGGATGTGACCCCCGAGCAAAAGCCAGCTGCAGAGGTCAAAGTGCAGAGTCAGACAGTATGTGGTGAAACGGCCAGCAGCCCTGGCCCCCCTCCTTGCCCCCGTTTTCGTGACAGTCTGCATGACTTAGGATTGGATGAGCTGGACATTGATGCATGTCAGGTGTCAGACTACTGGAAGTCACAACTACTCCAACTGATCCACAAGTACGAGGATGTCTTTTCAAGGGACAAGCTTGATTGCGGGCTGGCTAAGGATTTTGTCCACCGCATCCATTTGACTGATGACCGGCCATTCAGACTCCCTTACCGGCGTGTTCCACCAGGGCATTACCACAAGCTCAGAAAAGTTCTAACAGAGATGGAGGAACGAGAGCTCATTCGCAAGTCCAACAGTGAGTGGGCATCCCCACTAGTGCTTGTGTGGAAGAAGAATGGGGATCTCAGAATATGTGTGGACTACCGCTGGTTGAACGCACGCACAGTCAAGGATGCGCATCCTTTGCCCCACCAATCAGACTGTCTGTCGGCCATGGGAGGTAACTGCATATTCAGTGCCATGGATCTTACCTCTGGCTTCTATAACATCGCCATGGAAGAGGGAGACAAGAGGTTCACAGCCTTCACCACACCTATGGGGCTCTATGAGTTCAACAGACTCCCTCAGGGCCTGTGTAATAGCCCTGCGAGCTTCATGCGCCTCATGATGGGCATATTTGGCGACCAGAATTTCTTGACCCTTCTCTGCTATCTGGACGATGTGCTGGTCTATGCTCCCAACGAACCCAAAGCCCTCAGGAGGCTTGAAACAGTCTTCAGCAGGCTACGTACTCATGGACTAAAGCTGGCCCCCAAGAAATGTCAGCTACTCAGGAGAAGTGTCAGATTCTTGGGGCATGTAGTGGATGGAAATGGCGTGTCAACTGACCCTGACAAGGTCAAGGCTATTGCTTCCATGACAGAGTCTGCCCTTATGATGGAGGATGGTGTTACACCCTCTCAGAAGAAGATCAGGTCTTTCCTGGGCATGGTCGTGTATTATCAGCAGTTCATACATGATTGCTCCAGCATAGCCAAGCCGTTGTTCGCACTGACCGCTGCACCAAAAGGAAAGAAAGGGAATGCACGAGGCGCTGCTGCATTCAGGAAGTTACATCCAAATGATTGGAGAGAGGAACATCGCAGTTCATTCGAACAGTTGAAAACTGCCCTCGTGGAGTCCGTTGTACTCGCACATCCTGACTTCAGTCGACCATTCATTCTTTCTACTGATGCCTCTCTAGATGGCTTAGGTGCCGTACTATCTCAGGTCCAGGAGGGTGAAAGTAAAGCACGCCCCATCGCCTTTGCCAGCAAGGCTCTCACCCGTGCTCAGAGCAACTACCCTGCCCACCGCCTAGAGTTTTTGGCATTAAAGTGGTCCGTATGCGACAAATTTAGCCACTGGCTAAAGGGACACACCTTCACTGTTTGGACGGACAATAATCCGCTAACCTATATCCTCACAAAACCCAAACTGGATGCGTGTGAACAAAGATGGGTAGCCAAGCTGGCACCATACAACTTCAGCATCAAATACATTCCTGGCAGTAAGAACATTGTTGCTGACGCTTTGAGCAGGCGGCCCTTTGTCCAAAGTCGTGTCTGCCAGAGGCTCATGAAGGAGCCTTATGAAACATTGTTGGAGGAGTCACAACAAGTCCAAGAGGGTGTAGTCCAAAAAATGTTCAGAGTCAGTGCCAACCATCAAAGTGTTGAATGCCCACCTTCACCAAAGAACTTGGAGTGCCGCTCTCTGACCGATGGCAAAGTGTCTGCTGTTTTGGCGGGCCATGTTGAGTGGGATCAAGGCCCCAAACAAAGGGTGGTCTCATGGCTTGCTGCAGACCTAGAGCAGCTAGTCCCGCCAGGTCAAGATTCCCTGCCTGTCTTCTCACTCCAAGAGCTCCTGGAGGAACAGAGTAGGGATGCCACGCTGTCACAGGTCATCCCATTTGTCACCCGTGGGAGACGGCCGTCAAGAAGAGAGAGAGCTGGGCTGTCGCTAACGGTCCTTAAAACCCTGAAGCAGTGGCAGAAGCTGAAAATGCTTGATGGCATCCTGTACAGAGTCTGTAAGGACTCAGTGACTGGAAGAAAACGCCATCAGTACATGACACCCTCCTCTTTGGTCAGCCACGTTCTGCATGGTGTTCATGACGATGCCGGCCATCAGGGTCAGACCAGGACCTTGTACCTGGCGAGGCAACGATTTTTCTGGGCTCATATGGAGCGTGATGTCAGAGACTATGTGAAATGCTGCAAGCGCTGTGTTGTCAGCAAGACACTGGAACCCGAGGGAAGAGCCCCGCTTGAAAGTATCAAGACCACAAGCCCCTTGGAGCTAGTCTGCATGGACTTCTGGTGTGCCGAGGACTCCAAGGGAAAGAGCGTGGATGTGTTGGTTGTGACAGACCACTTCACTAAAATGGCCCATGCCTTCAAATGCTCTGACCAGTCAGCAAAACAAGTCGCACGCCAACTGTGGGATAAATACTTTTGTGTCTATGGATTCCCGCAAAGGATCCATTCAGACCAGGGAGCAAACTTCGAAAGTCAGTTGATCCAGGAGCTGTTGCAAATCGCCGGTGTGAAAAAGTCAAGAACAACACCTTATCATCCCATGGGGAATGGCCAAACCGAAAGGTTCAACAGAACCTTAGGCAACATGATCAGGGTTTTACCCCCCAGGGATAAGCAAAGATGGCCGCAGATGCTGCAGACATTGACCTTTGCTTATAACTGTACAGTTTACGAGTCGACTGGGTATGCTCCCTTTTATCTAATGTATGGACGGGTTCCCAGATTGCCAGTGGACATTATGTTCCACAATGTGGAGAGAGACTGACATCACAGACTATAACAGTTATGTGAAGAAAATGGGTGATGATCTCAAGGAAGCCCTTACGCTGGCTCAAGTTAATGCTAGTTCCAGCCAACAGCACCAGGCAGACCTGTATAACAGAAGGACAAAGGGCACAGACATTGAAGAAGGAGATCGAGTCCTCTTGGCAAACAGGGGTGGACGAGGCCGCAGAAAACTAGCTGACAGGTGGGAGTCTACCCTCTACACAGTGGTCTCCAAAGACTCAAAGTGCCACACTTACCGCATCAGACACCACAGCACCGGGCAAGAGAGAGTTGTCCACAGGAACCTGCTTTTGCAAGCCAACTTCTTGCCAGTCGAGGTGGAGCAGGAAATTGAGTCATCCTTTGACAGTGGTTCTGAACCAATTCAAGGACACAGCAGAGTAGACGGAAGCCTCCTGTTGACCGAATCCGAGTTTGACCAGTCAGAACGCACTGCCAGCTGGGTAGCAGAGACAACTTCTCCAGAAGGATCTCCAGATGGAGTGCATAAAACTCCTGAATCACCTCAAGTGCCTCTTGACAATCCTGGACCAGTCATTCATGTGGCTCAGACAAATGATAGCATTAGGGCAGATATAAGTGTCAATACTGAACCTGATGTTTATGTTGGAGACACTGCTACTGACGAGACAGATCTTCGCTCTGAAACGGGCCAGGACAGCAGTAGTGAAGCAGAGACTGAGCATAGTGGATCGCAGACAACACCAAGCGACGGTCAAGCAACCAAGGGAGAAACCGATGAGGTGGCCTCAGAGCCTGATAGACCACCACCAAGTAATTCAGTGGGTCACATCAGGACAAGAGTTGGCAGGATGGTAAAGCCAGTTAACAGACTGATCCAAAACATGACTCAGAGAAACATACAAGCAAGCAATCTGTTCAGTGGGATTGCCAAAACCTTATTCATGTAGATGACACCCGGTAGTTTTTAGTTCACTGTGAATGTGCCGTCATTCGAGTATGCTCAAAGTTAGGGTAACAGTTATTTAATTGTCAGTACGAGATTGTGTATAAGGCACTTTCTTCAGCAAGTGGTTATTAGGAGTCTGGCCAACTTCTTTATATCACTTTCCCTTTTATCTGGGAAACGCATATGTTGCACATAGAACTGTATGTCACAGAGTAATAACAAGCTAAGCTAATGTTACCCAGGATTCAGCTATTAACCTATTCTAGAACAGTTTTGAGAAGTTCAGAGGGGAGTATGTAGCTGAGTCAATATGTTGGTTATGTTATTTTTATTATTTTCATTTTGTTTAGTGAACATTCTCAAAACCGGTGTGTTATATTTTACTTTGTCATCAATATCAGCCAAATTATCTGTATTGTAAGTTTATTTGTGTTAACTTTGTATTGAGTGAATGAAACGGTTGTGTTTTTCATGGTTCCGGGTTACCTGTTGTAGCAGGGGGGCTTTAATTGTTGACGCACAAATCACACATAGCCAAAGCATGGACAGCTTGTGCACTGGTAAGATGTGTTGTGAGGCTCGTCCTCCTCTGGTTAAGCTAGCATGTTTAAAAGTTGTGTATTCTGGCTTAAACTGTATGCAAATGCAATGATGCATCGTTATCAATATGTTTCTGAGGTTGTCATTTGGTTTCGAACGGCCAAAATATGACTTTTACTTCTGTTAACTCCGTCGGAGTTTTTCGCTCATTTGCATATTGTCTGACTGCTGCAGGGGACTGAGAACAAGCCTGCCACTGAGTGTGTGTGTGTTGACTGTGCCCTGTGCTGCTCCTTATAGGTGCGTTATGATGTTTAATTGTTGGTTGTATATTTTTCCTGTGTAGTTAGGATGGACTGCATTAGTTGAGTAGATTAATATGAAGATAAGTTCATTATTTACAGTGCACTTTTATTTTATTTTACGAAGGAATGCTTCTATTTACATGTAAACTGGAGGGTTAGAAACCTGTTAGAAGTATTACATTTAATTTCAGGTGCTATACATTTTATTTATTGACTTTTGTTGTATTTACTGATTTAAATACATTTGTAGCTTTTGTATTTTTTTATGTTTACATATTATATTTATAACTACTCTGTTATATGTGTAACGCACAAATCACACATAGCCAAAGCATGGACAGCTTGTGCACTGGGGACTGAGAACGAGCCTGCCACTGAGTGTGTGTGTGTTGACTGTGCCCTGTGCTGCTCCTTATAGGAAAATAAATGTGCAGATCCTGATTCCTGGTCTGAGTGGTGTCTTGCAATCTACAAGCAACCATTCTACAGCTGCTACATCTGCTCTCAGCTGTCTGCTCTCAGCTATCTGCTCTCAGCTGTCTGCTCTCAGCTGTCTGCTCTCAGCTGTCTGCTCTCCTCTGTCTGCTCTCAGCAATCTGCTCTCAGCTATCTGCTCTCCTCTATCTGCTCTCAGCTATCTGCTCTCAGCTGTCTGCTCTCAGCTGTCTGCTCTCCTCTGTCTGCTCTCAGCTATCTGCTCTCAGCTATCTGCTCTCCTCTATCTGCTCTCAGCTATCTGCTCTCCTCTATCTGCTCTCAGCTATCTGTTCTCCTCTGTCTGCTCTCAGCTGTCTGCTCTCAGCTGTCTGCTCTCCTCTGTCTGCTCTCAGCTGTCTGCTCTCAGCTGTCTGCTCTCAGCTATCTGCTCTCAGCTATCTGCTCTCAGCTATCTGCTCTCAGCTATCTGCTCTCAGCTGTCTGCTCTCAGCTGTCTGCTCTCAGCTGTCTGCTCTCCTCTGGGATGATTCTGTTGGTCATTTCTCACAGATGGATCTGTAAAGACAGACGTAAAGCAGAGTGTGTGTTTACGGTTTACAGAGTTGATGCATGAGGTAAACACTGAGCTAACTAACAGAGAGAACCCGTCAGGAGAACCTGGAGTCTGGACCGCAGATGTTCATCATTTGTCGCCGATTTCTGATCAGATTCCTCCGGTAACGTGCGCTGGGTGAAGTTTCTGGTTTATAAACTTTAAAGTGGTTTATAAACTCTTCCTAGCTGCTTCTCCCTCCAGTCAGACCTACAGGTAGACCTACAGGTAGCTCTCTCTCCCCCTCCAGTCAGACCTACAGGTAGCTCTCTCTCTCCCTCCAGTCAGAGCTACAGGTAGCTCTCTCTCTCCGGGGGAGAGGGAGAGAGTGACGCTGTGTTGAGGACGTTTGATTGACAGAAACGCTGACCAATCAGAGCAGAGTGGGAGGAGACAGGCTGTGAATCAGCCTCTGAGCTGGTATATTCAGGCTGGCACTATGAGAATAAAGTTTTTTTTGAACATTGCAGCATGTAAACATGTTCTAGTGCAACATTAAAATACATCTATGAACCTGGAAATGAGCATAATATGAGACCTTTAACATCTAATATCCATGAATTCAACAGTAATATGAAGTTCTATAGGTTTTATTAAATGACATGATTTAGTGGTTCTGTGTGATGTTTTGTTCAGAATGACTGTGATGTTAATGAACACAGAGACCAGAGGAGGAGGAAGGCAGCAGCATCGTTTTAATGGCTTCACACAGTCAATGATGTAGAAACAGCAGCACGTCAGGGCAGAGAAAGACAGGAAGTCACTTTATGTATCACCACTGGACAGGAAGTTTAATACAGTATATAGGCCATGTTAACATCAGCATCAACGTCTCCTTCTAGAGGACGTAGTGGACGATGTTAACATCAGCATCAACGTCTCCTTCTAGAGGACGTAGTGGACGATGTTAACATCAACCGTCTCCTTCTAGAGGACGTAGTGGACGATGTTAACATCAGCATCAACGTCTCCTTCTAGAGGACGTAGTGGACGATGTTAACATCAGCATCAACGTCTCCTTCTAGAGGACGTAGTGGACGATGTTAACATCAGCATCAACGTCTCCTTCTAGAGGACGTAGTGGACGATGTTAATATCAGCCGTCTCCTTCTAGAGGACGTAGTGGACGATGTTAACATCAGCCGTCTCCTTCTAGAGGACGTAGTGGACGATGTTAACATCAGCCGTCTCCTTCTAGAGGACGTAGTGGACGATGTTAACATCAGCCGTCTCCTTCTAGAGGACGTAGTGGACGATGTTAACATCAACGTCTCCTTCTAGAGGACGTAGTGGACGATGTTAACATCAACCGTCTACTTCTAGAGGACGTAGTGGACGATGTTAACATCAACCGTCTACTTCTAGAGGACGTAGTGGACGATGTTAACATCAACCGTCTACTTCTAGAGGACGTAGTGGACGATGTTAACATCAGCCGTCTCCTTCTAGAGGACGCATAGTGCAAAGCAGGAAACAGGAATCTTTGGCTGTCAGATTATACGACTAAACAAACTGTCGACTCGTTTGTAGGCACATTTCTTATTTCTAGATTTCAGTGAGACATTCAACACGTCTTCATGCTGGTTCTCTGTCCAAAAGTAAACCTCATCTTAACCATCTCAAGAGCTCAAAGTGTAAAAGTCCTTCGGAAGAACTCTGACCTCGTCTGGATGGAGAGCTTCACCTGTAATCACTCATCACTTCACCCAGCGGAGGTCAGCAGGAACGAGAGCTACAGCTAGAAAACAGGCGTTACGTACAACGGGCCGTGGCTACGTATAACGGACCGTTGCTATGGACACAGCTCTGATGTGGGACTCTGGAGGACCGTTCTTGTGTCAGGTTATAGATTTCTTCAGTAAGTAGCCGTGTAATAATCAGGATAATGTTCAGCTAGCCAGGTCACTGTAGTGAAATAAACCCCTTCAGGGCGACGCTGCATCACCCTGAAGAGGTTTATTTCACTACAATGACCTGGCTAGCTGAACATTAACCCTTACATTATCTCTTACATTAACCCTTACATTATCCCTTACATTATCTCTTACATTAACCCTTACATTATCTCTTACATTATTTCTTACATTAACCCTTACATTATCTCTTACATTAACCCTTACATTATCCCTTACATTATCTCTTACATTAACCCTTA
>NC_133807.1:34092656-34222656 GCF_043250625.1 Sebastes fasciatus | reverse complement strand
CAAACAATACGCTTACAATCAACCTCCAGAGCTCCGCTTTACATCCTGTTAGCTAACAGGCTAATCACCAATCCAAGCTTAGAGTTAGTCTCCAGTTCCTCTTAGCTTAGAGTTAGCCTCTAGTTCCCCTTAACTTAGAGTTAGCCTCTAGTTCCCCTTAGCTTAGAGTTAGCCTCTATTTCCTCTTAGCTTAGAGTTAGCCTCTAGTTCCTCTTAGCTTAGAGTTAGCCTCTAGTTCCCCTTAACTTAGAGTTAGCCTCTAGTTCCTCTTAACTTAGAGTTAGCCTCTAGTTCCTCTTAGCTTAGAGTTAGCCTCTAGTTCCCCTTAACTTAGAGTTAGCCTCTAGTTCCCCTTAACTTAGAGTTAGCCTCTAGTTCCTCTTAGCTTAGAGTTATTCTCTAGTTCCCCTTAGCTTAGAGTTAGCCTCTAGTTCCTCTTAGCTTAGAGTTAGCCTCTAGTTCCTCTTAGCTTAGAGTTAGTCTCTAGTTCCTCTTAGCTTAGAGTTAGCCTCTAGTTCCCCTTAGCTTAGAGTTATGGTTAGAGTTATGGTTAGAGTCAGGGTTAGAGTCAGGGTTAGAGTCAGGGTTAGAGTTATGCTTAGAGTCAGGGTTAGAGTTATGCTTAGAGTCAGGGTTAGAGTCAGGGTTAGAGTTATGCTTAGAGTCAGGGTTAGAGTTATGCTTAGAGTTATGCTTAGAGTCAGGGCTAGAGTTATGCTTAGAGTCAGGGTTAGAGTCAGGGTTAGAGTTATGCTTAGAGTCAGGGTTAGAGTCAGGGTTAGAGTTAGGGTTAGAGTTATGCTTAGAGTCAGGGTTAGAGTTATGCTTAGAGTCAGGGCTAGAGTTATGCTTAGAGTCAGGGTTAGAGTCAGGGTTAGAGTTAGGGTTAGAGTTATGCTTAGAGTCAGGGTTAGAGTTATGCTTAGCGTCAGGGTTAGAGTTATGCTTAGAGTCAGGGTTAGAGTTAGGGTTAGAGTGAGGGTTAGAGTGAGGGTGAGGATATCGGACCGTGCGGTGACCTATAACATGTAAATCAGACGGTTCTGGAGGACTCTAGAACGGTTCTTATGAGGTATAAATGTGTGATATCGGACCGTGCTGCGGCCTCCTGAGAGTTGGTGGTGATCTCGATGGCCAGCTGGACGCTCTTCTGCAGGGAGTCTCGTGTCCTCTGGTCGACGGGCTCCACGGACTGGATGTCCACGCTGCTGATCATCAGGTTGTTCTGGTTGAAGCGCAGGTTGGGACGGACGGCCAGCTTCTCATCGAATCCGAACACCGCGGAGCAGATGATCCGGTTCGAGTTCTATAAACAGGCGACATCGTAGATCCATGACGAGTCAAAACACGATGAATGAATGAAATAATGATGTCATAAGAACGCTGATAGAGGGACAGAGGACGGTGATAGAGGGACAGAGGACGGTGATGGAGGAACAGAGGACGGTGAAAGAGGGACAGAGGACGGTGATAGAGGAACAGAGGACGGTGAAAGAGGGACAGAGGACGGTGATGGAGGAACAGAGGACGGTGAAAGAGGGACAGAGGACGGTGATGGAGGGACAGAGGACGGTGATGGAGGGACAGAGGACGGTGATGGAGGAACAGAGGACGGTGATAGAGGAACAGAGGACGGTGAAAGAGGGACAGAGGACGGTGATGGAGGAACAGAGGACGGTGATGGAGGAACAGAGGACGGTGAAAGAGGGACAGAGGACGGTGATGGAGGAACAGAGGACGGTGATGGAGGAACAGAGGACGGTGAAAGAGGGACAGAGGACGGTGATAGAGGAACAGAGGACGGTGAAAGAGGGACAGAGGACGGTGATAGAGGAACAGAGGACGGTGAAAGAGGGACAGAGGACGGTGATGGAGGGACAGAGGACGGTGATGGAGGGACAGAGGACGGTGATGGAGGAACAGAGGACGGTGAAAGAGGAACAGAGGACGGTGAAAGAGGGACAGAGGACGGTGATGGAGGAACAGAGGACGGTGATGGAGGAACAGAGGACGGTGAAAGAGGGACAGAGGACGGTGATAGAGGAACAGAGGACGGTGAAAGAGGGACAGAGGACGGTGATAGAGGAACAGAGGACGGTGAAAGAGGGACAGAGGACGGTGATGGAGGGACAGAGGACGGTGATGGAGGAACAGAGGACGGTGAAAGAGGGACAGAGGACGGTGATGGAGGAACAGAGGACGGTGAAAGAGGGACAGAGGACGGTGAAAGAGGGACAGAGGACGGTGAAAGAGGGACAGAGGACGGTGATGGAGGAACAGAGGACGGTGATGGAGGAACAGAGGACGGTGAAAGAGGGACAGAGGACGGTGAAAGAGGGACAGAGGACGGTGATAGAGGAACAGAGGACGGTGAAAGAGGGACAGAGGACGGTGATGGAGGGACAGAGGACGGTGAAAGAGGGACAGAGGACGGTGATGGAGGAACAGAGGACGGTGAAAGAGGGACAGAGGACGGTGAAAGAGGGACAGAGGACGGTGAAAGAGGGACAGAGGACGGTGATGGAGGAACAGAGGACGGTGATGGAGGAACAGAGGACGGTGAAAGAGGGACAGAGGACGGTGAAAGAGGGACAGAGGACGGTGAAAGAGGGACAGAGGACGGTGATAGAGGAACAGAGGACGGTGAAAGAGGGACAGAGGACGGTGAAAGAGGGACAGAGGACGGTGATAGAGGAACAGAGGACGGTGATAGAGGAACAGAGGACGCCGATAGAGGAACAGAGGACGGTGAAAGAGGGACAGAGGACGGTGATAGAGGAACAGAGGACGGTGATGGAGGGACAGAGGACGGTGATGGAGGGACAGAGGACGGTGAAAGAGGAACAGAGGACGGTGATGGAGGGACAGAGGACGGTGAAAGAGGAACAGAGGACGGTGATGGAGGGACAGAGGACGCCGATAGAGGAACAGAGGACGGTGAAAGAGGGACAGAGGACGGTGATAGAGGAACAGAGGACGGTGATAGAGGAACAGAGGACGCCGATAGAGGAACAGAGGACGGTGAAAGAGGGACAGAGGACGGTGATAGAGGAACAGAGGACGGTGAAAGAGGGACAGAGGACGGTGATGGAGGGACAGAGGACGGTGATAGAGGAACAGAGGACGGTGAAAGAGGGACAGAGGACGGTGAAAGAGGGACAGAGGACGGTGATGGAGGGACAGAGGACGCCGATAGAGGAACAGAGGACGGTGAAAGAGGGACAGAGGACGGTGATAGAGGAACAGAGGACGGTGAAAGAGGGACAGAGGACGGTGATGGAGGGACAGAGGACGGTGATAGAGGAACAGAGGACGGTGAAAGAGGGACAGAGGACGGTGAAAGAGGGACAGAGGACGGTGATGGAGGGACAGAGGACGCCGATAGAGGAACAGAGGACGGTGAAAGAGGGACAGAGGACGGTGATAGAGGAACAGAGGACGGTGATAGAGGAACAGAGGACGGTGATAGAGGAACAGAGGACGGTGAAAGAGGAACAGAGGACGGTGATAGAGGAACAGAGGACGGTGAAAGAGGGACAGAGGACGCCGATAGAGGAACAGAGGACGGTGAAAGAGGGACAGAGGACGGTGATGGAGGGACAGAGGACGGTGATAGAGGAACAGAGGACGGTGAAAGAGGGACAGAGGACGGTGAAAGAGGGACAGAGGACGGTGATAGAGGAACAGAGGACGCCGATAGAGGAACAGAGGACGGTGAAAGAGGGACAGAGGACGGTGATGGAGGGACAGAGGACGCCGATAGAGGAACAGAGGACGGTGAAAGAGGGACAGAGGACGGTGATAGAGGAACAGAGGACGGTGAAAGAGGGACAGAGGACGGTGATGGAGGGACAGAGGACGGTGATAGAGGAACAGAGGACGGTGAAAGAGGGACAGAGGACGGTGATAGAGGAACAGAGGACGGTGATAGAGGAACAGAGGACGGTGAAAGAGGGACAGAGGACGGTGAAAGAGGGACAGAGGACGGTGATGGAGGGACAGAGGACGCCGATAGAGGAACAGAGGACGGTGAAAGAGGGACAGAGGACGGTGATAGAGGAACAGAGGACGGTGATAGAGGAACAGAGGACGGTGATAGAGGAACAGAGGACGGTGAAAGAGGAACAGAGGACGGTGATAGAGGAACAGAGGACGGTGATGGAGGGACAGAGGACGGTGATGGAGGAACAGAGGACGGTGAAAGAGGGACAGAGGACGGTGAAAGAGGGACAGAGGACGGTGAAAGAGGGACAGAGGACGGTGATGGAGGAACAGAGGACGGTGAAAGAGGGACAGAGGACGGTGAAAGAGGGACAGAGGACGGTGATAGAGGAACAGAGGACGGTGATAGAGGAACAGAGGACGGTGATAGAGGAACAGAGGACGGTGATAGAGGAACAGAGGACGGTGATAGAGGAACAGAGGACGGTGATGGAGGAACAGAGGACGGTGATGGAGGGACAGAGGACGGTGATAGAGGAACAGAGGACGGTGATAGAGGAACAGAGGACGGTGATAGAGGAACAGAGGACGGTGATAGAGGAACAGAGGACGGTGATAGAGGGACAGAGGACGGTGATGGAGGAACAGAGGACGGTGAAAGAGGGACAGAGGACGGTGATGGAGGAACAGAGGACGGTGAAAGAGGGACAGAGGACGGTGATGGAGGGACAGAGGACGGTGAAAGAGGAACAGAGGACGGTGAAAGAGGGACAGAGGACGGTGATAGAGGAACAGAGGACGGTGATAGAGGAACAGAGGACGGTGATAGAGGAACAGAGGACGGTGATAGAGGGACAGAGGACGGTGATGGAGGAACAGAGGACGGTGAAAGAGGGACAGAGGACGGTGAAAGAGGGACAGAGGACGGTGAAAGAGGGACAGAGGACGGTGATAGAGGAACAGAGGACGGTGATAGAGGAACAGAGGACGCCGATAGAGGAACAGGGGACGGTGAAATGGAACCTTGTGGAAGTCGTCGAACTGGACGGAGGCGACGGCTCCTCGGACTCGGGAGGCGATGGCTTTGCAGGAATCTCCGACGAAGTCAGGAACTGAAAACAGACCCGCTGCATCGGCAGAGCTCACCGGAGACTTCACATCGAAGTGCCTGAAGAGAAAAAAAAAAGAAGACGAAGAGGGATCACCTTCAGAGACCATGAATCTAATAACTGAGGAGTGTTCAGAGCAGAGATCACATTTACTCGTTATACATCAAACATGAAGCTTTTAATAGAGACGTGCACTCAGAGCTGTCTTCATCAGAGAGCTGTCTTCATCAGAGAGCTGTCTTCATCAGAGAGCTGTCTTCATCAGAGAGCTGTCTTCATCACAGAGCTGTCTTCATCACAGAGCTGTCTTCATCACAGAGCTGTCTTCATCAGAGAGCTGTCTTCATCAGAGAGCTGTCTTCATCACAGAGCTGTCTTCATCAGAGAGCTGTCTTCATCACAGAGCTGTCTTCATCAGAGAGCTGTCTTCATCAGAAAGCTGTCTTCATCACAGAGCTGTCTTCATCAGAGAGCTGTCTTCATCACAGAGCTGTCTTCATCACAGAGCTGTCTTCATCACAGAGCTGTCTTCATCAGAGAGCTGTCTTCATCAGAAAGCTGTCTTCATCACAGAGCTGTCTTCATCACAGAGCTGTCTTCATCACAGAGCTGTCTTCATCAGAGAGCGGTCTTCATCACAGAGCTGTCTTCATCACAGAGCTGTCTTCATCAGAAAGCGGTCTTCATCACAGAGCTGTCTTCATCAGAGAGCTGTCTTCATCAGAAAGCGGTCTTCATCACAGAGCTGTCTTCATCAGAGAGCTGTCTTCATCAGAAAGCGGTCTTCATCACAGAGCTGTCTTCATCAGAGCGCTGTCTTCATCACAGAGCTGTCTTCATCAGAAAGCGGTCTTCATCACAGAGCTGTCTTCATCAGAGAGCTGTCTTCATCAGAAAGCGGTCTTCATCACAGAGCTGTCTTCATCACAGAGCTGTCTTCATCAGAAAGCTGTCTTCATCACAGAGCTGTCTTCATCACAGAGCTGTCTTCATCAGAAAGCTGTCTTCATCACAGAGCTGTCTTCATCAGAGAGCGGTCTTCATCACAGAGCTGTCTTCATCAGAAAGCGGTCTTCATCACAGAGCTGTCTTCATCAGAAAGCGGTCTTCATCACAGAGCTGTCTTCATCAGAAAGCTGTCTTCATCACAGAGCTGTCTTCATCACAGAGCTGTCTTCATCACAGAGCTGTCTTCATCAGGTCTGATTTCAGAGTTCCACTTCCTTCACATTACATTGATATTAAAATAATCTCAGCAGTTTCGGGTGGAATTATTTTTTGTCTGTGCTGGAAGACCTTTATTTTGAAACATCAGAGTTAGATTACAACAACTGGAAATAAAAATAAATAAATTAGACTGCAGAGTTAGCTTCTGGTTCCCTTTAGTTTAGAGTAAGCCTCTAGTTCCCTTTAGTTTAGAGTAAGCCTCTAGTTCCCTTTAGTTTAGAGTAAGCCTCTAGTTCCCTTTAGTTTAGAGTAAGCCTCTAGTTCCCTTTAGTTTAGAGTAAGCCTCTAGTTCCCTTTAGTTTAGAGTAAGCCTCTAGTTCCCTTTAGTTTAGAGTTAGCTTCTAGTTCCCTTTAGCTTAGAGTTAGCCTCTAGTTCCCTTTAGTTTAGAGTAAGCCTCTAGTTCCCTTCAGCTTAGAGTTAGCCTCTAGTTCCCTTCAGCTTAGAGTTAGCCTCTAGTTCCCTTCAGCTTAGAGTTAGCCTCTAGTTCCCTTCAGCTTAGAGTTAGCCTCTAGTTCCCTTTAGTTTAGAGTTAGCCTCTAGTTCCCTTTAGTTTAGAGTAAGCCTCTAGTTCCCTTCAGCTTAGAGTTAGCTTCTAGTTCCCTTCAGCTTAGAGTTAGCCTCTAGTTCCCTTCAGCTTAGAGTTAGCCTCTAGTTCCCTTCAGCTTAGAGTTAGCCTCTAGTTCCCTTTAGTTTAGAGTTAGCCTCTAGTTCCCTTTAGTTTAGAGTAAGCCTCTAGTTCCCTTCAGCTTAGAGTTAGCTTCTAGTTCCCTTCAGCTTAGAGTTAGCCTCTAGTTCCCTTCAGCTTAGAGTTAGCCTCTAGTTCCCTTTAGTTTAGAGTTAGCTTCTAGTTCCCTTTAGCTTAGAGTTAGCCTCTAGTTCCCTTTAGTTTAGAGTTAGCTTCTAGTTCCCTTTAGCTTAGAGTTAGCCTCTAGTTCCCTTTAGTTTAGAGTAAGCCTCTAGTTCCCTTCAGTTTAGAGTAAGCCTCTAGTTCCCTTCAGTTTAGAGTAAGCCTCTAGTTCCCTTCAGCTTAGAGTTAGCTTCTAGTTCCCTTTAGCTTAGAGTTAGCCTCTAGTTCCCTTTAGTTTAGAGTAAGCCTCTAGTTCCCTTTAGTTTAGAGTAAGCCTCTAGTTCCCTTCAGTTTAGAGTAAGCCTCTAGTTCCCTTTAGTTTAGAGTAAGCCTCTAGTTCCCTTTAGTTTAGAGTTAGCTTCTAGTTCCCTTCAGCTTAGAGTTAGCTTCTGGTTCCCTTTAGCTTAGAGTAAGCCTCTAGTTCCCTTTAGTTTAGAGTTAGCTTCTAGTTCCCTTCAGCTTAGAGTTAGCTTCTGGTTCCCTTTAGTTTAGAGTAAGCCTCTAGTTCCCTTTAGTTTAGAGTTAGCTTCTAGTTCCCTTCAGCTTAGAGTTAGCTTCTGGTTCCCTTTAGCTTAGAGTAAGCCTCTAGTTCCCTTTAGCTTAGAGTAAGCCTCTAGTTCCCTTTAGCTTAGAGTTAGCTTCTGGTAGTCTGGTGATCGCCATTTATTTGTCGTTTAGTTTTAGCTTTAGCTACAGTATGAAATACAACAAACTATCAAACAATGTTGAGTTTTTTCATTTATGGTTTGAGGGAGTGTTTTGCTGACAGGAAATAAAGATATTTGAGGACCGTAGTTTTAGTGTTAAATTACTAAACAAACAATATCTCCATCCTTTAGTAACCTCTTGAGCTCTAGTCCTTAATGGTCATGTGTTTCCTGAAGACAGCTTAGTGCTGAACCAAGTCTAACCCAGCTTGGATGTGTTCCAGTTACCAGTTGTAGGAGAGCTGCAGCTGCAGGCGGGCGTGGTCGGCCGTCTCGATGGTGATGATGTCGGTGAAGAAGTCGGGTCCCAGCAGGAGGCAGATGGCCTTGTTGACATTGGCCCTCTTTGGTTTGTCTCCGGAGAGCGACAGCACGGTGAACTGCTCGTCAGGTCCCAACATCACCATCTCTGGTCCAAACACCACCCTGAAGACAAGACCACAGTTCATCGTGTCACCACCACATCAGCTCATCGTGTCACCACCACCACAAGGTCAGGAAACCCACCTGGCCTTCTTCTCTCTGTAGTCGTAGACCTGGACCGCGGCGTTGTGGGGAACCCTGTAGGAGACGACCCTGGTCTTGTCCCTCGGCAGACTATCACTGGTTTTGGTCCGGTCCGAGCGGTCGGCCAGCGGGTCCTTGTTTGAAGCCAGCAGGGCCTCGACGTTGGGAGGAAGCTCCTTCTGCCACAACTCCTCATCCTGGGTCAGCATGTAGGTGTGACCGATCACTGCTCGTACCTGAGAGGCAACAAGACACACTGAGGGTGGGCTGGACGCTGTGGAGGCTTTTTTATCATCCATGCTCTATATAATACTCGATATACTGGATTTATTCTGGATTTGTACCTTATCGTTATCTTGGACTTTTTGTATTTGCACTAGACGGTCAAAGGTTCTCATACCTTTACCAGCGGTATGATCCTTTAAAGACTATCTAACTGATACCTTTGCCTGCGGTATGTTCCTTTAAAGACTATCTAACTGGTACCTTTACCAGCGGTATGATCCTTTAAAGACTATCTAACTGGCACCTTTACCAGCGGTATGATCCTTTAAAGACTATCTAACTGGTACCTTTGCCTGCGGTATGTTCCTTTAAAGACTATCTGACTGGTACCTTTACCAGCGGTACGTTTCTTTAAAGACTATCTGACTGGTACCTTTACCAGCAGTATGATCCTTTAAAGACTATCTGACTGGTACGTTTCTTTAAAGACTATCTGACTGGTACCAGCGGTATGTTCCTTTAAAGACTATCTGACTGGTACCATCGGTATGTTCCTTTAAAGACTATCTGACTGGTACCATCGGTATGTTCCTTTAAAGACTATCTGACTGGTACCTTTACCAGGGGTATGATCCTTTAAAGACTATCTGACTGGTACCAGCGGTGTGTTCCTTTAAAGACTATCTGACTGGTACCTTTACCAGCGGTATGATCCTTTAAAGACTATCTGACTGGTACCAGCGGTATGTTCCTTTAAAGACTATCTGACTGGTACCTTTACCAGCGGTATGATCCTTTAAAGACTATCTGACTGGTACCAGCGGTGTGTTCCTTTAAAGACTATCTGACTGGTACCTTTACCAGCGGTATGATCCTTTAAAGACTATCTGACTGGTACCAGCGGTATGATCCTTTAAAGACTATCTGACTGGTACCTTTACCAGCGGTGTGTTCCTTTAAAGACTATCTGACTGGTACCAGCGGTATGTTCCTTTAAAGACTATCTGACTGGTACCTTTACCAGCGGTATGTTCCTTTAAAGACTATCTGACTGGTACCAGCGGTATGATCCTTTAAAGACTATCTGACTGGTACCTTTACCAGCGGTATGTTCCTTTAAAGACTATCTGACTGGTACCTTTACCAGCGGTATGTTCCTTTAAAGACTATCTGACTGGTACCTTTACCAGCGGTATGTTCCTTTAAAGACTATCTGACTGGTACCTTTACCAGCGGTATGTTCCCTTAAAGACTATCTGACTGGTACCAGCGGTATGATCCTTTAAAGACTATCTGACTGGTACCAGCGGTATGATCCTTTAAAGACTATCTGACTGGTACCAGCGGTATGATCCTTTAAAGACTATCTGACTGGTACCAGCGGTATGATCCTTTAAAGACTATCTGACTGGTACCAGCGGTATGATCCTTTAAAGACTATCTGACTGGTACCTTTACCAGCGGTATGATCCTTTAAAGACTATCTGACTGGTACCAGCGGTATGTTCCTTTAAAGACTATCTGACTGGTACCTTTCCGGTTTTGATGTCCCTGACGTAGATGCCCTCGTTCTCGTCCAATGGGATGGCCTGTCGTTTGACCATCACCTCCACAGCGGCGGGGGGGACGTACTCGATGGGACCCCGCAGCATCCAGCGGTCTCCAGGGCGACGGAGGACGCCGCTCCTCCGCGAGCGCTTGGCCCTCTCCTGCATCAGCTCCTCCTCCTCTTCTTCCTCCTCCTCTTCACGCTGGCAGAGAGAATGGGGGAGAGAGAGGCGGAGGAGGGAGAGAAGGGTTAACGTGGCGATGCATCGGAGCGGTGGAGGAGAGGGAGGAGAGGGAGGAAGATGAAGAGGAGAAGAAGGAGGAGAGGAAGGAGAGGGAGGAAGATGAAGAGAAGGAGAGGGGGATGGAGAGGGGCACTGAGAGAAAAAATTAACATTTTAAAAGGCGGAGGAAAACGTAAAGGATGGAGGGATGGCGAGGTTTGATTTAAAGGAAAGAAGGGAGAGAAGAAGAAGAAGAGAGTTGGGGTATAATGGGTTAGCCAGGTAGGGAGGATGAAGCAATGAAGGACAGAATCACCTCAGACACACCTGCAGTAGCCAGCGATTAACACCTACAGTAACCAGTGATTAACACCTGCAGTAACCAGCGATTAACACCTGCAGTAACCAGTGATTAACACCTGCAGTAACCAGGTAATCAGTGATTAACACCTGCAGTAACCAGTGATTAACACCTGCAGTAACCAGGTAATCAGTGATTAACACCTGCAGTAACCAGTGATTAACACCTGCAGTAATCAGTGATTAACACCTGCAGTAACCAGTGATTAACACCTGCAGTAACCAGTGATTAACACCTGCAGTAACCAGGTAATCAGTGATTAACACCTGCAGTAACCAGTGATTAACACCTGCAGTAATCAGTGATTAACACCTGCAGTAACCAGTGATTAACACCTGCAGTAACCAGTGATTAACACCTGCAGTAACCAGTGATTAACACCTGCAGTAACCAGTGATTAACACCTGCAGTAACCAGTGATTAACACCTGCAGTAACCAGCGATTAACACCTGCAGTAACCAGCGATTAACACCTGCAGTAACCAGGTAATCAGTGATTAACACCTGCAGTAACCAGGTAATCAGTGATTAACACCTACAGTAACCAGTGATTAACACCTGCAGTAACCAGTGATTAACACCTGCAGTAACCAGGTAATCAGCGATTAACACCTGCAGTAACCAGGTAATCAGTGATTAACACCTACAGTAACCAGTGATTAACACCTGCAGTAACCAGTGATTAACACCTGCAGTAACCAGTGATTAACACCTGCAGTAGCCAGTGATTAACACCTGCAGTAACCAGTGATTAACACCTGCAGTAACCAGGTAATCAGTGATTAACACCTGCAGTAACCAGTGATTAACACCTGCAGTAACCAGTGATTAACACCTGCAGTAACCAGGTAATCAGTGATTAACACCTGCAGTAACCAGGTAATCAGTGATTAACACCTGCAGTAACCAGTGATTAAGTTAGTCAGCAGCTAGTTCCTGCCATTAGAAGAGATTTGCCGACACTGGGTCAGTTCTCAGGTGGATCATGTTCTAGATCTGGTGATCTGGTTCAGGCCGGCCCAATGCCGCCTTTCATCAGCCGGACGGTGGTTTCTGTCCTCACCTCCTCGGTGTCATTGAACGCCTCCACAGCTCTCAGCACCAGACCCTCCTCCTCCGACAGCACGTACACGTCCTGGATGCCGCTTTCTAGGCACTCGCCCGGCTGCAGGAAAAATGAGCGCTCACCCTGACGGAGAGAAAGCAAGGAAGTTGTCAGTTCTCTACTTACATGCAGAATATTAGTGGCTTTTAGTTTTATGGCAGTAAAACACCGAATATTTTTGAGTGTTTCTGATTTCAAGAAAGAAAAACTAAATTAGGATTCAGCCGGTTTAGTTTGACAGAAGCAACGACCAGATGATTTATATTTAAAGAGACAAGACAACAAAGACAAATCTTAACATTTAGAAATAAGATCTATTGGAAATGATTCTGAATCAGACACCTGTTGATGGGTTCTGATCCGATTCAACAACTTCAATATAAAGTACAACGCCGACATTAAGACGTGGTGCTAACCCTAATGTTCAGATATTAAAATATGTCTCAGATGTTTTTTTATCTTGTAGAACCGTGATGGTTCCATCAGATGTTGTTGTTTTATCTGGTAGAACCGTGATGGTTCCATCAGATGTTGTTTTATCTGGTAGAACCGTGATGGTTCCATCCGATGTTGTTTTATCTGGTAGAACCGTGATGGTTCCATCAGATGTTGTTGTTTTATCTGGTAGAACCATGGTGGTTCCATCAGATATTGTTGTTTTATCTGGTAGAACCGTGATGGTTCCATCAGATGTTGTTGTTTTATCTGGTAGAACCCTGATGGTTCCATGAGATGTTGTTTTATCTGGTAGAACCGTGATGGTTCCATCAGATGTTGTTGTTTCATCTGGTAGAACTGTGATGGTTCCATCAGATGTTGTTGTTTTATCTGGTAGAACTGTGATGGTTCCATCAGATGTTGTTGTTTTATCTGGTAGAACTGTGATGGTTCCATCAGATGTTGTTGTTTTATCTGGTAGAACCGTGATGGTTCCATGAGATGTTGTTGTTTCATCTGGTAGAACTGTGATGGTTCCATCAGATGTTGTTTTATCTGGTAGAACCGTGATGGATCCATCCGATGTTGTTTTATCTGGTAGAACCGTGATGGTTCCATCAGATGTTGTTTTATCTGGTAGAACCATGGTGGTTCCATCAGATGTTGTTGTTTTATCTGGTAGAACCCTGATGGTTCCATCAGATGTTGTTGTTTTATCTGGTAGAACTGTGATGGTTCCATCAGATGTTGTTGTTTTATTTGGTAGAACCGTGATGGTTCCATGAGATGTTGTTGTTTTATCTGGTAGAACCCTGATGGTTCCATCAGATGTTGTTGTTTTATCTGGTAGAACCCTGATAGTTCCATCAGATGTTGTTGTTTTATCTGGTAGAACCATGAGGGTTCTGCTCACCTTCACCACCCTCTTCTGTCCCAGCTGAGGTTTCCCGTCGGGTCCGACCGGGTCCAGGATCACACAGTACTGTCTGCTGCTCAGAGTGGTCACGCTGACCACGCCCACCACCTCCTCCGCCACCGAGGGGATGTGAGCCTCCCTGTCGGCCATGGTGACCAGCCACTCCTCCCCCGTACGGCGGTCCCGCCCGCCGGCGTCCTTAAAGGACCGCAGGGCGCGAACGTGAAGCGCTTTCTGAGGAAACAACACAGGACAGATGAAGTTAAGGGGAAGTTAAGGTTCTCTGAGCAGTTGAAGTGTTGTAATCCTTCCTCCCTCTGGTACCACGCACGCACAGCACCGCTGCTTATCTCAGTTTACCTTATCTTATAGTTTATCTTATCTTATAGTTTATCTTATCTTATAGTTTACCTTTAGACAAAAGTCTGGATGTTACTGAGACCAACTGACGTTTGTTGGGTTTTCAGTTTGACACAACGTTGACGGCGAGCGGTCGACTCACCTTGTCCGTCAGGATGAACGCGTTCACGATGTCGATGACTTCTTCGTGGGCACCTGGGAGGTACGCTCCCACCTTACTGACCAGCCACTCCTCACCTGCAACAACACAATCACTGATTACTAAATTAAATCACTTATTAAAAGGCTTTTTTTATAACTCATTTAATTAGTCTGTATATGCATTAGTGTGTTCTCAGGTTAAATATGAAACACAGAAGTAACACGTATGTTTTTAATTCTCTATATGTGTAGGCTACAATAGAATGATTTAGTATTTTTCCGTTTAATTTTTCCTTATAAACGACTTTGTAATCTTTGGTTTTAATCAGAGACTGAATATAAAGAGTGGACGTGGTCGCCGTGACGTCACCCGTTGGTTTGTGGACGTTTTGAAGCCTCGAGTTCGGCAGTTTGGCCGTCACGTCTAGACGGTAAGACGCAATTGTGAAACTCTCGTGAGATGGTTAATGTTAGGACAGGTTGTCAGCGGATCTCACAAAAGTTTTTGCAATTTGCGGGTTACCTTCTAGACATGACCCATTGGTCACCATCTTGGTTTTAAGCCGTCGCTATCTAGTTTTTTGGCAACCAGAAGTGACAGAGAGGGCGGAGCTAAGTACAACCGAACGCTGAATAAGACGGTTTTAGGAGACCAAAATGTTTTAATTAACTTTGATGAAGTGAAAACAAACTGTGATTAAAGGGTTAAAGTTGCAATATGTAAACACGGACAACTCCCAGACTGAACAACGCCGTGGTAGCGACCTGTCAATCAGCAGGTAGCCCCGCCCTAAAGCATCCCCTGCTTTATGGTCTATCTGACTCTAAATGGGACCATCATTTACTAAATGAACATCATGCTGTATTGAAGAAGACTTGAAAGATAAACTCATGTTTACAATGTTTACTGAGGTCATAAATCAAGAGAGAAGTAGAAGCTCATTCTCTATCAGACGTCTATACAACCAGAGGAGTCGCCCCCTGCTGGCTGCTAGACAGGATGCAGCTTTAAGCCTTCATTTCTCAGAACCGGAGGATGACGCCTGGTTTGAGCAACAAACAAATGTTATTACTGTTGTTATTGTTGTGTGTGTTTGTGTGTGTGTGTATAGATGTGCGTGTTAATGTGTGTAGATGTGTTACCGGTGACTCTGCGGACCCCCCCTCGGTCCACGCCTTCCTTGCGAGCTCTCAGTCTGATGGCCTGGTTCTCTCGGATCACCGTGGCCTTGATGGTCTCCAACACAGCCACCTCCTTCCTGGGGATGTAGGTCCCTGACACAACAACACACTCCATGAGTCAGAGATACAACCTCATGATTTATACGTCAAACACGTCTGATCTTCCTCCATGAGTCTGAGATACAACCTCATGATTTATACGTCAAACACGTCTGATCTTCCTCCATGAGTCAGAGATACAACCTCATGATTTATACGTCAAACACGTCTGATCTTCCTCCATGAGTCAGAGATACAACCTCATGATTTATACGTCAAACACGTCTGATCTTCCTCCATGAGTCTGAGATACAACCTCATGATTTATACGTCAAACACGTCTGATCTTCCTCCATGAGTCTGAGATACAACCTCATGATTTATACGTCAAACACATCTGATCTTCCTCCATGAGACTGAGATACAACCTCATGATTTATACGTCAAACACATCTGATCTTCCTCCATGAGTCTGAGATACAACCTCATGATTTATACGTCAAACACGTCTGTCTCTTTCTCCATGAGTCTGAGATACAACCTCATGATTTATACGTCAAACACGTCTGGCTCTTTCTCCATGAGTCAGAGATACAACCTCATGATTTATACGTCAAACACGTCTGGATCTTCCTCCATGAGTCAGAGATACAACCTCATGATTTATACGTCAAACACGTCTGGATCTTCCTCCATGAGACTGAGATACAACCTCATGATTTATACGTCAAACACATCTGATCTTCCTCCATGAGACAGATACAACCTCATGATTTATACGTCAAACACATCTGATCTTCCTCCATGAGACTGAGATACAACCTCATGATTTATACGTCAAACACATCTGATCTTCCTCCATGAGACTGAGATACAACCTCATGATTTATACGTCAAACACGTCTGATCTTCCTCCATGAGACTGAGATACAACCTCATGATTTATACGTCAAACACGTCTGATCTTCCTCCATGAGACTGAGATACAACCTCATGATTTATACGTCAAACACGTCTGGATCTTCCTCCATGAGACTGAGATACAACCTCATGATTTATACGTCAAACACGTCTGGCTCTTTCTCCATGAGACTGAGATACAACCTCATGATTTATACGTCAAACACGTCTGGCTCTTTCTCCAAGAGTCTGAGATACAACCTCATGATTTATACGTCAAACACGTCTGGCTCTTTCTCCATGAGTCAGAGATACAACCTCATGATTTATACGTCAAACACGTCTGGATCTTCCTCCATGAGTCAGATACAACCTCATGATTTATACGTCAAACACGTCTGGATCTTCCTCCATGAGACTGAGATACAACCTCATGATTTATACGTCAAACACATCTGATCTTCCTCCATGAGACTGAGATACAACCTCATGATTTATACGTCAAACACGTCTGATCTTCCTCCATGAGACAGATACAACCTCATGATTTATACGTCAAACACGTCTGATCTTCCTCCATGAGACTGAGATACAACCTCATGATTTATACGTCAAACACGTCTGATCTTCCTCCATGAGACTGAGATACAACCTCATGATTTATACGTCAAACACGTCTGGATCTTCCTCCATGAGACTGAGATACAACCTCATGATTTATACGTCAAACACGTCTGGATCTTCCTCCATGAGACTGAGATACAACCTCATGATTTATACGTCAAACACGTCTGGCTCTTTCTCCATGAGTCAGAGATACAACCTCATGATTTATACGTCAAACACGTCTGGATCTTCCTCCATGAGACAGATACAACCTCATGATTTATACGTCAAACACGTCTGGCTCTTTCTCCATGAGTCTGAGATACGACCTCATGATACACTTTACGTGTTTAACATCTGGAGACACATCAGCTCACAGATCTCATCATTTATTTTCACATTTAAACATAAACCTCTTGAGGTGACATTAATATGGATAAAAATACAATCAAAGAGTGAAATATAAGCAGAATTAAAAAGACATTAATGATTTAAATACATGGTATCTGTAAAATAATTTACTAATATATATATATATATATATATATATATATATATATATATATATATATATATATATGAGTATTATTATTTAGTGAAACATCGAAGGACACCAGACACCAGAGTGATGTCGTCCTCACTGAGCAGCTGCATTATGGGGGACAAAAGACAAACTAAATATTTAATAAGTTAAATCAACAACGATCGGATGATGCTCTGTAATATTAATGTGGGAGCACAGATGTTCCAGATGTGTTTAGTGTTAATGATAAAACACACCTGGTCCTTCAAACAGCCACTCGTCTCCGGCCACCCTCTTGTTTCCTCCCTCCTCCTCAAAGTCCAGCAGAGCCTGAAGACGCAGCGCCGTGTCGGGATACACGATCTGCAGCGGCGTCACGTCCTGGAGCGCAAAGACGGCACGTTACACATCTCATTGACATGTTACACATCTTATTTACACATGCTACACACATGCTACACACTGTTTTATGGATTACAAAAAGACGGCCGTGTGTGTGATGGAGCGGTTTGGGGTTTCGGACCGACCTGCTGGACCTCCTCTCCGGGGTACAGGGGGAACGGGTCCTGGGTCAGACGGATCTCCAGGTCGGCGTGGCGAAGTTTGGCCTGACCCGATTGGTCAAAGAGGACCTGCTTGTCATCATCGCGGGCCACGGGGTTGATGACCACGCAGTAGTGACGCGGCGGCACCATGATCATCCGAACCGGCATGAACAGAACTCTGAGGAGGGAGAAGAGATCAATACCTAATATCATATATAATAATAATATATCACCATGGTTACATTAATGATCAATACTCTGTTGTCTTTATTGTGTAAGAATAACACATACTACTGTTAATACTGAGACTGTATGTTGATGTTTGATTTGATCATCAGTTGATCGGAAGTCTCAGAGAACCAAGAAACGACCAAAACCCTCCAAACGTTCACATGTTGGTTCTTCTACCAGTAGAATCTGAGAGCCTCCAGGTAAAGTAATGCACCTGAATGTTACATCATTTCAAATCCATAAAGTCTCCGTCCGTCCATCAGTGAAGACAGTAAATGGATCCAGACAAAATCAATACCCAGTCACATGGTTTACTTCTTTTTCTGCTTGTATGAGCGATAAAATCACTGAGAGAGCACAAAGTACATCAGAGCTGCTGGAATAAAGACTCATCAACAGGAAACACGTCTGTGTGTTGATGTCATCCTAATCAATCACCAGATTAAAGGTCTGAAGTCCTGCCAGCCAGAGTGAGTCAGCTGTAGATCGGCTGTTTGGGTAACTGGATAACAGCAGCAGAGATGTGAGACGGGTCTCTGACGGCAAGTCATCTGTTATATATAATCTATATAAGAGTGTTCCCCTCTCTAAGGTTCCTCTAAGGTTCCCTCTCTGACCTCTGATGTTACCCTCTCTAAGGTTCCTTCTCTGACCTCTAATGTTCCCCTCTCTAAGGTTCCTTCTCTGACCTCTGATGTTCCCCTCTCTAAGGTTCCTTCTCTGACCTCTAATGTTCCCCTCTCTAAGGTTCCTTCTCTGATCTCTGATGTTCCCCTCTCTAAGGTTCCTCTAAGGTTCCTTCTCTGACCTCTGATGTTCCCCTCTCTAAGGTTCCTTCTCTGACCTCTAATGTTCCCCTCTCTAAGGTTCCTTCTCTGATCTCTGATGTTCCCCTCTCTAAGGTTCCTTCTCTGACCTCTGATGTTCCCCTCTTTAAAGTTCCTCTAAGGTTCCTTCTCTGACCTCTGATGTTCCCCTCTCTAAGGTTCCTCTAAGGTTCCTTCTCTGACCTCTGATGTTCCCCTCTCTAAGGTTCCTCTAAGGTTCCTTCTCTGACCTCTGATGTTCCCCTCTCTAAGGTTCCTTCTCTGACCTCTAATGTTCCCCTCTCTAAGGTTCCTTCTCTGATCTCTGATGTTCCCCTCTCTAAGGTTCCTCTAAGATACCTTCTCTGACCTCTGATGTTCCCCTCTCTAAAGGTTCCTTCTCTGACCTCTGATGTTCCCCTCTCTAAGGTTCCTCTAAGATACCTTCTCTGACCTCTGATGTTCCCCTCTCTAAAGGTTCCTTCTCTGACCTCTGATGTTCCCCTCTCTAAAGGTTCCTTTAAGGTTCCTTCTCTGACCTCTCATTATCCTGGCGGATGTAGGTGAGCGGTCCGATCTCCACCCGGGCGATGTTGGTGTTCTGGTCCAACACATGGATGTAGTGATGGGGCGGGATGCGGATGATGGATGCCTCCACCAACACGTCAAACTCCGGCCCCCGTTGTCCTCCTTTCTTAGACATGATCCAAAGTAAATACTGCAGAGACGAGAGACACAGACAAGAGACACAGTCGTTTGTCGTTTCAGAAATACAGATGCAAGTCGACGTGATTGGTTGATACCTTTACTCGTGGTGCGAAAGCTCTGAAAAATCAACCTCATCTTTCACTGCGTAATCTTCACGATCTGTGTTAAAGTATTCATGATAAAAACAACAGTTTGGAAAAAATATATTGACGTGAGAATTAATCCCAGGAAGAAAAAGGCCTTTATTCTGTCGAACGACTAATGGACTCTGATATCCAGCAGTTCTCAACCTTTGATACTCGTTAGGTCCCAGACGGACCCCCCATCTGATAGAGTACTATATTATATACTCTTTAGGTCCCGGACGGACCCCCCATCTGATAGAGTACTATATTATATACTCTTTAGGTCCCGGACGGACCCCCCATCTGATAGGGTACTATATTATATACTATAGCGGTCAGTTAACTGTGGAGGAAGTGAAACCGTTGATTACAATAATCACTCTGATGACTCACTTCTATAGTGAATTAAATAGTGTAAATAAATTATTCTCCATTTCCTGGGGACCTCATGGAACTCCCTCATGGACCTCCCTCATGTGGACCTCCCTCATGGACCTCCCTCATGTGGACCTCCCTCATGGACCTCCCTCATGTGGACCTCCCTCATGGACCTCCCTCATGGACCGCTGGTTGAGAACCACTGGACTGATCCATTAATGGACTAATCATTGAGTTACTGGTGATCGTGGTATCTGTCCAATACAAGGACTGAGTGAGTGCATTGAACAAGTCAATAATTGGATGTGCAAGAAAGACAAAACTGAGGTCGGAGTTTTTGGAGCCAAAGAGGAAAGATTAAAGGTTAGAGCTCAGCTACGATCTGTAATGTTAAAAAGCTCGGACCGAGCCAGAGGTCTTGGTGTAGTCATGGACTCTGACCTGAGATTTAACAGCCATATTAAGACAATTACAAAGACAGCCTTCTATCTTGGATGTTTGTGTGAAGCACTTTGAATTGTTACTGAAATGTGATTATATATACACAGATGAAGCTGCCTCGCCTTGAAGCAGAGAACTCAGAGAACTCTTCCACCGAAGGAACAAACAGGTTCAACATGACGAAAAAAAAGTTCAGATGAACAAAAGGGAACTAGTTTTTCCTGACGTTAACCCGAGGAACATGAACAGTGTTGAGAAGTCAACCTGAAGGCTGGAAGAAAAATGACATTTCTAGACTTTATTTAGACGATGACGAGGTGAAGCTCAGGTGTTCAGGTATTCAGGTATGCACACAGACACACCCGCTATACAAAGTCCACACAACATGAATACACGGCGTCACGAACTGCTGACGATCCTTTAAATAACATTCAGTATGTGACCAAAGTTCATTCTCTGTTTAAAGTTCCTGTTAGTAACTTGTTCCAGGTATAAATCCTTGCTGGTCGGTGTCTCGTGGTCTCTCGTGTGTCTCGTGGTCTCTCGTGTGTCTCGTGGTCTCTCGTGTGTCTCGTGGTCTCTCGTGTGTCTCGTGGTCTCTCGTGTGTCTCGTGGTCTCTCGTGTGTCTCGTGGTCTCTCGTGTGTCTCGTGGTCTCTCGTGGTCTCTCGTGTGTCTCGTGGTCTCTCGTGTGTCTCGTGGTCTCTCGTGTGTCTCCTGGTCTCTCGTGTGTCTCCTGGTCTCTCGTGTGTCTCGGTCTCTCGTGTGTCTCGTGGTCTCTCGTGTGTCTCGTGGTCTCTCGTGTGTCTCGTGTGTCTCGTGGTCTCTCGTGTGTCTCGTGGTCTCTCTTGTGTCTCGTGGTCTCTCGTGTGTCTCGTGGTCTCTCGTGTGTCTCCTGGTCTCTCGTGTGTCTCGTGGTCTCTCGTGTGTCTCGTGGTCTCTCGTGTGTCTCGTGGTCTCTCGTGTGTCTCGTGGTCTCTCGTGTGTCTCGTGGTCTCTCGTGTGTCTCGTGGTCTCTCGTGTGTCTCGTGGTCTCTCGTGTGTCTCCTGGTCTCTCGTGTGTCTCCTGGTCTCTCGTGTGTCTCGTGGTCTCTCGTGTGTCTCCTGGTCTCTCGTGTGTCTCCTGGTCTCTCGTGTGTCTCCTGGTCTCTCGTGTGTCTCGGTCTCTCGTGTGTCTCGTGGTCTCTCGTGTGTCTCGTGGTCTCTCGTGTGTCTCGTGTGTCTCGTGGTCTCTCGTGTGTCTCGTGGTCTCTCTTGTGTCTCGTGGTCTCTCGTGTGTCTCGTGGTCTCTCGTGTGTCTCCTGGTCTCTCGTGTGTCTCGTGGTCTCTCGTGTGTCTCGTGGTCTCTCGTGTGTCTCGTGGTCTCTCGTGTGTCTCGTGGTCTCTCGTGTGTCTCGTGGTCTCTCGTGTGTCTCGTGGTCTCTCGTGTGTCTCCTGGTCTCTCGTGTGTCTCCTGGTCTCTCGTGTGTCTCCTGGTCTCTCGTGTGTCTCCTGGTCTCTCGTGTGTCTCGTGGTCTCTCGTGTGTCTCGTGGTCTCTCGTGTGTCTCGTGGTCTCTCGTGTGTCTCGTGGTCTCTCGTGTGTCTCGTGGTCTCTCGTGTGTCTCGTGGTCTCTCGTGTGTCTCGTGGTCTCTCTTGTGTCTCCTGGTCTCTCGTGTGTCTCCTGGTCTCTCGTGTGTCTCCTGGTCTCTCGTGTGTCTCCTGGTCTCTCGTGTGTCTCCTGGTCTCTCGTGTGTCTCCTGGTCTCTCGTGTGTCTCGGTCTCTCGTGTGTCTCGTGGTCTCTCGTGTGTCTCGTGGTCTCTCGTGTGTCTCGTGTGTCTCGTAGTCTCTCGTGTGTCTCGTGTGTCTCGTAGTCTCTCGTGTGTCTCGTGGTCTCTCTTGTGTCTCGTGGTCTCTCGTGTGTCTCGTGGTCTCTCGTGTGTCTCCTGGTCTCTCGTGTGTCTCCTGGTCTCTCGTGTGTCTCCTGGTCTCTCGTGTGTCTCCTGGTCTCTCGTGTGTCTCCTGGTCTCTCGTGTGTCTCGTGGTCTCTCGTGTGTCTCGTGTGTCTCGTGGTCTCTCGTGTGTCTCGTGGTCTCTCGTGTGTCTCCTGGTCTCTCGTGTGTCTCCTGGTCTCTCGTGTGTCTCGTGGTCTCTCGTGTGTCTCGTGGTCTCTCGTGTGTCTCCTGGTCTCTCGTGTGTCTCGTGGTCTCTCGTGTGTCTCCTGGTCTCTCGTGTGTCTCCTGGTCTCTCGTGTGTCTCCTGGTCTCTCGTGTGTCTCCTGGTCTCTCGTGTGTCTCGTGGTCTCTCGTGTGTCTCGTGGTCTCTCGTGTGTCTCGTGGTCTCTCGTGTGTCTCGTGTGTCTCGTGGTCTCTCGTGTGTCTCGTGGTCTCTCTTGTGTCTCGTGGTCTCTCGTGTGTCTCGTGGTCTCTCGTGTGTCTCCTGGTCTCTCGTGTGTCTCCTGGTCTCTCGTGTGTCTCGTGGTCTCTCGTGTGTCTCGTGGTCTCTCGTGTGTCTCGTGGTCTCTCGTGTGTCTCGTGGTCTCTCGTGTGTCTCGTGGTCTCTCGTGTGTCTCCTGGTCTCTCGTGTGTCTCCTGGTCTCTCGTGTGTCTCCTGGTCTCTCGTGTGTCTCGTGGTCTCTCGTGTGTCTCCTGGTCTCTCGTGTGTCTCCTGGTCTCTCGTGTGTCTCGTGGTCTCTCGTGTGTCTCGTGGTCTCTCGTGTGTCTCCTGGTCTCTCGTGTGTCTCGGTCTCTCGTGTGTCTCGGTCTCTCGTGTGTCTCGTGGTCTCTCGTGTGTCTCGTGGTCTCTCGTGTGTCTCCTGGTCTCTCGTGTGTCTCGGTCTCTCGTGTGTCTCGGTCTCTCGTGTGTCTCCTGGTCTCTCGTGTGTCTCGTGGTCTCTCGTGTGTCTCGTGTGTCTCGTGGTCTCTCGTGTGTCTCGTGGTCTCTCTTGTGTCTCGTGGTCTCTCGTGTGTCTCGTGGTCTCTCGTGTGTCTCCTGGTCTCTCGTGTGTCTCGTGGTCTCTCGTGTGTCTCGTGGTCTCTCGTGTGTCTCGTGGTCTCTCGTGTGTCTCGTGGTCTCTCGTGTGTCTCGTGGTCTCTCGTGTGTCTCGTGGTCTCTCGTGTGTCTCGTGGTCTCTCGTGTGTCTCGTGGTCTCTCGTGTGTCTCGTGGTCTCTCGTGTGTCTCCTGGTCTCTCGTGTGTCTCCTGGTCTCTCGTGTGTCTCGTGGTCTCTCGTGTGTCTCGTGGTCTCTCGTGTGTCTCGTGGTCTCTCGTGTGTCTCGTGGTCTCTCGTGTGTCTCGTGGTCTCTCGTGTGTCTCCTGGTCTCTCGTGTGTCTCGGTCTCTCGTGTGTCTCGTGGTCTCTCGTGTGTCTCGTGGTCTCTCGTGTGTCTCGTGGTCTCTCGTGTGTCTCGTGGTCTCTCGTGTGTCTCGTGGTCTCTCGTGTCTCCTGGTCTCTCGTGTGTCTCCTGGTCTCTCGTGTGTCTCCTGGTCTCTCGTGTGTCTCCTGGTCTCTCGTGTGTCTCCTGGTCTCTCGTGTGTCTCCTGGTCTCTCGTGTGTCTCCTGGTCTCTCGTGTGTCTCGGTCTCTCGTGTGTCTCGTGGTCTCTCGTGTGTCTCGTGTGTCTCGTGGTCTCTCGTGTGTCTCGTGGTCTCTCTTGTGTCTCGTGGTCTCTCGTGTGTCTCGTGGTCTCTCGTGTGTCTCCTGGTCTCTCGTGTGTCTCCTGGTCTCTCGTGTGTCTCGTGGTCTCTCGTGTGTCTCGTGGTCTCTCGTGTGTCTCGTGGTCTCTCGTGTGTCTCGTGGTCTCTCGTGTGTCTCGTGGTCTCTCGTGTGTCTCGTGGTCTCTCGTGTGTCTCCTGGTCTCTCGTGTGTCTCCTGGTCTCTCGTGTGTCTCCTGGTCTCTCGTGTGTCTCGTGGTCTCTCGTGTGTCTCCTGGTCTCTCGTGTGTCTCCTGGTCTCTCGTGTGTCTCGTGGTCTCTCGTGTGTCTCGTGGTCTCTCGTGTGTCTCCTGGTCTCTCGTGTGTCTCGGTCTCTCGTGTGTCTCGGTCTCTCGTGTGTCTCGTGGTCTCTCGTGTGTCTCGTGGTCTCTCGTGTGTCTCCTGGTCTCTCGTGTGTCTCGGTCTCTCGTGTGTCTCGGTCTCTCGTGTGTCTCCTGGTCTCTCGTGTGTCTCGTGGTCTCTCGTGTGTCTCGTGTGTCTCGTGGTCTCTCGTGTGTCTCGTGGTCTCTCTTGTGTCTCGTGGTCTCTCGTGTGTCTCGTGGTCTCTCGTGTGTCTCCTGGTCTCTCGTGTGTCTCGTGGTCTCTCGTGTGTCTCGTGGTCTCTCGTGTGTCTCGTGGTCTCTCGTGTGTCTCGTGGTCTCTCGTGTGTCTCGTGGTCTCTCGTGTGTCTCGTGGTCTCTCGTGTGTCTCGTGGTCTCTCGTGTGTCTCCTGGTCTCTCGTGTGTCTCCTGGTCTCTCGTGTGTCTCGTGGTCTCTCGTGTGTCTCGTGGTCTCTCGTGTGTCTCGTGGTCTCTCGTGTGTCTCGTGGTCTCTCGTGTGTCTCGTGGTCTCTCGTGTGTCTCCTGGTCTCTCGTGTGTCTCGGTCTCTCGTGTGTCTCGTGGTCTCTCGTGTGTCTCGTGGTCTCTCGTGTGTCTCGTGGTCTCTCGTGTGTCTCGTGGTCTCTCGTGTGTCTCGTGGTCTCTCCGTGTCTCCTGGTCTCTCGTGTGTCTCCTGGTCTCTCGTGTGTCTCCTGGTCTCTCGTGTGTCTCCTGGTCTCTCGTGTGTCTCCTGGTCTCTCGTGTGTCTCCTGGTCTCTCGTGTGTCTCGGTCTCTCGTGTGTCTCGTGGTCTCTCGTGTGTCTCGTGTGTCTCGTGGTCTCTCGTGTGTCTCGTGGTCTCTCTTGTGTCTCGTGGTCTCTCGTGTGTCTCGTGGTCTCTCGTGTGTCTCCTGGTCTCTCGTGTGTCTCCTGGTCTCTCGTGTGTCTCCTGGTCTCTCGTGTGTCTCGTGGTCTCTCGTGTGTCTCGTGGTCTCTCGTGTGTCTCCTGGTCTCTCGTGTGTCTCCTGGTCTCTCGTGTGTCTCCTGGTCTCTCGTGTGTCTCCTGGTCTCTCGTGTGTCTCGTGGTCTCTCGTGTGTCTCCTGGTCTCTCGTGTGTCTCCTGGTCTCTCGTGTGTCTCCTGGTCTCTCGTGTGTCTCCTGGTCTCTCGTGTGTCTCGTGGTCTCTCGTGTGTCTCGTGGTCTCTCGTGTGTCTCATGGTCTCTCGTGTGTCTCCTGGTCTCTCGTGTGTCTCGTGGTCTCTCGTGTGTCTCCTGGTCTCTCGTGTGTCTCCTGGTCTCTCGTGTGTCTCCTGGTCTCTCGTGTGTCTCCTGGTCTCTCGTGTGTCTCGTGGTCTCTCGTGTGTCTCGTGGTCTCTCGTGTGTCTCGTGGTCTCTCGTGTGTCTCCTGGTCTCTCGTGTGTCTCCTGGTCTCTCGTGTGTCTCCTGGTCTCTCGTGTGTCTCCTGGTCTCTCGTGTGTCTCGTGGTCTCTCGTGTGTCTCGTGGTCTCTCGTGTGTCTCCTGGTCTCTCGTGTGTCTCGTGGTCTCTCGTGTGTCTCATGGTCTCTCGTGTGTCTCATGGTCTCTCGTGTGTCTCATGGTCTCTCGTGTGTCTCATGGTCTCTCGTGTGTCTCGTGGTCTCTCGTGTGTCTCGTGGTCTCTCGTGTGTCTCCTGGTCTCTCGTGTGTCTCATGGTCTCTCGTGTGGTCTCGTGGTCCCTCGTGTGTCTCGTGGTCTCTCGTGTGTCTCGTGGTCTCTCGTGTGTCTCCTGGTCTCTTGTGTGTCTCGTGGTCTCTCGTGTGTCTCCTGGTCTCTCGTGTGTCTCGTGGTCTCTCGTGTGTCTCCTGGTCTCTCGTGTGTCTCGTGGTCTCTCGTGTGTCTCGTGGTCTCTCGTGTGTCTCGTGGTCTCTCGTGTGTCTCCTGGTCTCTCGTGTGTCTCCTGGTCTCTCGTGTGTCTCCTGGTCTCTCGTGTGTCTCCTGGTCTCTCGTGTGTCTCGTGGTCTCTCGTGTGTCTCGTGGTCTCTCGTGTGTCTCCTGGTCTCTCGTGTGTCTCGTGGTCTCTCGTGTGTCTCATGGTCTCTCGTGTGTCTCATGGTCTCTCGTGTGTCTCATGGTCTCTCGTGTGTCTCATGGTCTCTCGTGTGTCTCGTGGTCTCTCGTGTGTCTCGTGGTCTCTCGTGTGTCTCGTGGTCTCTCGTGTGTCTCCTGGTCTCTCGTGTGTCTCATGGTCTCTCGTGTGTCTCGTGGTCTCTCGTGTGTCTCATGGTCTCTCGTGTGTCTCGTGGTCTCTCGTGTGTCTCATGGTCTCTCGTGTGTCTCCTGGTCTCTCGTGTGTCTCATGGTCTCTCGTGTGTCTCATGGTCTCTCGTGTGTCTCATGGTCTCTCGTGTGTCTCCGCTGTTCAGACTCAGACTCCAACACAAACTCCAGTGAAGCACCAAAACCTCTTGGTTGTATCTAGTGAAGCTGTTAAACAGTGTTGGCCGCGGTCGGAGGACGCGGAGGAGACCGTAGCTTTGGTCTCCAGGACCGGAGTCTCTGCTCCTCTGCCTGCCTTCACTCACACACCGTGCTCCTTCTCTCTCTCTCTCTCTCCACCTCTCACGTGCATGCTGCTCACTCCACACTGCAGAAGAGTTAGTTTAGCTCTGAGAATATCTAGTGAATGTTCAGTGGACGTTTGGTCAGAAATAACTGCTGCAGCTCCTCCAGACCAACAGAGGTTTCCCGTGTCTTGTGAAGTGACGGGGCTCCGCAGAGAGAAACGTTATCGTCTCCCACCAAAACTCCGGCGTCTCCCCCGTTCCCTCCAGCCGTCTCTTTATTTTTATTATTTTAGTCGTCAACTTGAGCTCTTGTTGTGTCGGTTACACTCTGATAAACTCAGTTTGACATTTAAAAACTCCTCTTTTTATCACGAGGTCTGGTTGACTGGTCGGCTTTCTCACTATTTTATGACATTTTATAAAGTAAATAATGAACTGAGTCAAAACTCAAACACGAGGTTCTGAAAACAGACAGTCACAAGATTAGACTCACAGTCAGCCACACAGACGGAAAATATCTGAGATTCAGGAAGAAGAAGAGGAGGTGGAGGAGGAGGAAGAGGAAGAAGGAAGAAGATGAAGAAGGGATGAGGAGGAAGAGGAGGAAGAAGGAAGAGGAAGGAGGAAGAAGAAGGAAGAGGAGGAGGAAGAAGAAAGAGGAGGAGGAGGAAGAGGAAGAAGAAAGAAGATTAAGAAGGGAGGAGGAGGAAGAGGAAGAAGAAGGAAGAGGAGGAAGAAGAAGGAGGAGGAGGAGGAAGAGGAAGGAGGAAGAAGAAGGAAGAGGAGGAGGAAGAAGATGAAGAAGGGAGGAGGAGGAAGAGGAAGAAGAAAGAAGTGGAGGAAGAGGAAGAGGCGGTAAAGGGGGGAAGAGGACGAAGAAGAAGGAAGAGGAAGAGGGAGGAGGGGGAGGAGGGGAAAGAGGAGGAACAGGAAGAGGAGGAGGAGGAAGAGGAGGAAGAGGAAGAGGAAGGAGTGAGGAAGAGGAGGAGGAGGAGGGGAAAGAGGAGGAACAGGAAGAGGAGGAGGAGGAAGAGGAGGAAGAGGAAGAGGAAGAAGGAGTGAGGAAGAGGAGGAGGAGTGAGGAAGAGGAGGAGGAGGAGGAAGAGGAGGAGGAATGAGGAGGAGGAAGAGGAGGAGGAGTGAGGAGGAGGAGGTATTGTTGAGTATAAAGAACATGACCCCCCCCCAGTTTAATCTCATTAATAGCTCTTCATCTTCATCTTCATCTGCTGCAGACTGTTGAACAACAGCTGCTCGTATCGGTATCTGAGCTGCTCGTATCGGTATCTGAGCTGCATGCAGCAGCTTCCTGGTTATAACCTGAACTGACGCCCAACAACACCAGAACACCAGACTCCATTACAGATCCTCCACATTTAATATGATCTGATTTGTTCAGCAGAATTCACAAATGGAAGATTATTGATTAACACATTTTATGAATGAACTGGAAGCTCCGCTGAGTTCGGCTTCATTAATAAACACAGAGGAGCTCTTATATATAACATATAGATAGATATAGTGTGACTGACGACATGTCGGGAGAACAACGATCAGGTTTATAAAACAATCCGGTTTGATTAAAGTCCCGCTCGGTGGTTCAGATTCAGGTTCGGTTCACAAACATTCATAAACATCTGGAGTGGTTTTCTATAAAGCAGATGTTCTACTTTCAATTCAATTCAATTTATTTTTGTATCGCGTTAAATCAGAAGTTATCTGGAGAGCAGGTCTGAGACCGACACCAGAGTTCACCCAACAGGATCCACCAGAACAACTCCTGGAGCAGAACCAGGACCGGGACCGGGCTCTGGAGCAGAACCAGGACCGGGACCGGGCTCTGGAGCAGAACCAGGACCGGGACCGGGCTCTGGAGCAGAACCAGGACCGGGACCGGGCTCTGGAGCAGAACCAGGACCGGGACCGGGCTCTGGACCGGGCTCTGGGCCGGGCTCTGGGCCGGGCTCTGGACCGGGCTCTGGACCGGGCTCTGGGCCGGGCTCTGGACCGGGCTCTGGACCGGGCTCTGGAGCAGAACCAGAACCAGGACCGGGCTCTGGACCGGGCTCTGGACCGGGCTCTGGACCGGGCTCTGGAGCAGAACCAGAACCAGGACCGGGCTCTGGACCGGGCTCTGGACCGGGCTCTGGACCGGGCTCTGGACCGGGCTCTGGAGCAGAACCAGGACCGGGACCGGGCTCTGGAGCAGAACCAGGACCGGGACCGGGCTCTGGAGCAGAACCAGGACCGGGACCGGGCTCTGGACCGGGCTCTGGACCGGGCTCTGGACCGGGCTCTGGGGGGGAGGCCATCTGCCGAGTGAGGAAGTTTAAAATGTGAGGCTTCAGATCAGAGTTTCTTACCTCTCAGCAGCAGCAGCAGCTCAGACCAGATCCGGGGTCGACTGGTGACTCTTATAGGAACCAGGAGAACCAGGAGAACCAGGAGAGAACCAGGAGAGAACCAGGAGAGAACCAGGAGAACCAGGAGAACCAGGAGAACCACAGACAGACAACAGACACGGTTATAAAGAGGAGGGCGGAACTCCCGGAACTCAGCTCAGCACTCAGTCACGTGATTTACCGACTTCACTGCTGCAGAGCTACGTCACAGTCAGATCAGCTGGTCACCTCTGTACCCGATCTATACCTCTGGATCTATACCTGATCTATACCTGATCTATACCTCTAGATCTATACCTGATCTAGACTTCTGGATCTATACCTCTAGATCTATACCTGATCTAGACTTCTGGATCTATACCTCTAGATCTATACCTGATCTATACCTCTAGATCTATACCTGATCTAGACTTCTGGATCTATACCTCTAGATCTATACCTGATCTAGACTTCTTGATCTATACCTCTAGATCTATACCTGATCTATACCTCTAGATCTATACCTGATCTAGACTTCTTGATATATACCTCTAGATCTATACCTGATCTATACCTCTAGATCTATACCTGGAAATATAAAGAGGAATAAATAAGTAAATAAAAAGTGTAGAAATAGAAGAGAAATAGAAAATAAATATATAATATAATAAATAAATGTGGAAATATAAAGACAAAACAAAATATAAAAGAATAATTATAAGCATTTACTTTCACATTCATTTCTGTAAATATTTATTTATATATTTTAAAAACATGTATTTATTTATGTTATGCACTACTCTATTTTTATGCATATTTTAAAATGTGTATGTAATGTCCATTATTTATGTAATTGTATCCCTTTATTATTCTTTACCTTTCATTCATCATGAATCAGAACAACAGGTCAAATCACATAAAACAAACATATTCTACAGAAATATAATTATTATAAGTTTAGTAATCAAACTTTACTTAACACATTTCAGCTGCAGGTTTAAAAACTGAAACACAGATGTTCAATAAATGATCGATAAATAATAGATGTACTTCATAAAGACAGATCACGAGAACACATGAGCAGCGTAACATCAGAGATATTTAATGGTTAAACAAATAATCCAGTCAAACACACACAATATGATGCAGAGCTGATCAATACCGATCAATACCGATCAATACTGATCAATACCGATCAATACTGATCAATACCAGCAGACGGTTTCTGATCACATTCTTTCATGTTTTGGTGTGAAGACACTAAACTTTAGGAATGTGACTCTGACATCGTCTCTACAGGTGAGTCAGACTGCAGGTTACCTGAAGCTGCATCCGGAGGATTTAAAGGGACAGTTCAGGTGTTTCTCAGTGTGGCTGTATGAAGTCTATCCGTCGGTATAAAGGTATCCGTAGTCAGAGTATTACTACAGTAGAGACAGACAGGAGTACCAGCAGTACTGTAGGCCAAAAACCTGCTGCTGGTACTCCTGTCTGTCTCTAGTGTAGTAATACACTGACAGCAGTACTGCTGGTACTCCTGTCTGTCTCTACTGTAGTAATACACTGACAGCAGTACTGCTGGTACTCCTGTCTGTCTCTACTGTAGTAATACACTGACAGCAGTACTGCTGGTACTCCTGTCTGTCTCTACTGTAGTAATACACTGACTACGGATCAGAACCTCCTAGAACCCCACTGAGAAACAGCTGAACTCTCCCTTTAAAAGGCCTCATTGAACGCTGTATTTAATGTTTTCTGTCAGCCTTTAGATCGTTGGAGTCGGAGGAGCCGATAAAAACAACACATGATCAGAGGACACACCGGGGTTAACTGTCTTTATCACAGGTTAAATGTGTAGGTATAGCTATGGCATGCTAAATATGGACGCTGTATCCATACGCTGCAGGCGAAACAACATTTCAACATCTTAAACAGGATTCTGCATTTTTTAAAGGAATTGTTTGTGAAAATATTTGAGGGAAATCTGTACAAAGACTTTGGTTGAATATGTGCTCCTGTATATACCTCTAGTGTACAATATACATATTTAGATAACTCTAATTTAAATACTAATTTGGCTAAAATGAATATCAAAAAATAGTTTGTATATCACTGACATGCTTCCCTTTGTATGAACAACATGATGAAGCACTTTGACAGGTTTCAGTCTGAACAACACAAACACTGGAAGATGAGCTGCACTCGGGTCAGATCACTTATATATATAAAATAGATTCTTAAATATTACAAAAGGTCAAATTTGAAATGACATGTTGGATAGAGAGCCGAAGTGAAACCGGACGGTCCAGGTTCTCCATTAAAATCACAAATAATTTAAAAGTCAAAGTTAACGTGATAATAACACGGTGGTTGGGTTGGTTGGGTTGGGTTGGGTTGGGTTGGGTTGGTTGGGTTGGGTTGGTTGGGTTAGTTGGGTTGGGTTGGGTTGGTTGGGTTGGTTGGGTTGGTTGGGTTAGTTGGGTTGGGTTGGGTGGTTGGGTGGTTGGGTTGGTTGGGTTGGTTGGGTTGGTTGGGTTAGTTGGGTTGGGTTGGTTGGTTGGGTTGGTTTGGCTGGGTTGGGTTAGTTGGGTTGGGTTGGGTGGTTGGGTGGTTGGGTTGGTTGGGCTGGTTGGGTTGGTTGGGTTGTTTGGGTTGGTTGGGCTGGTTGAGTTGGGTTGGGTGGTTGGGTTGGTTGGGCTGGTTGGGTTTTTTGGGTTGGTTGGGTTGGTTGGGTTAGTTGGGTTGGTTGGGCTGGGTTGGGTTAGTTGGGTTGGGTTGGGTGGTTGGGTGGTTGGGTTGGTTGGGTTGGTTGGGTTGGTTGGGTTAGTTGGGTTGGCTTGGGTGGTTGGGCTGGGTGGTTGGGTTAGTTGGGTTGGGTTGGGTTAGTTGGGTGGTTGGGTTAGTTGGGTGGTTGGGTTGGTTGGGCTGGTTGGGTTAGTTGGGTGGATGGGTTAGTTGGGTGGTTGGGCTGGTTGGGATGGGTTAATTGGCTGGTTGGGCTGGTTGGGTTAGTTGGGTGGTTGGGCTGGTTGGGTTAGTTGGGTGGTTGGGCTGATTGGGCTGGTTGGGTTGGTTCGGTGGTTGGGTGGTTGGGTTGGTTGGTTGGGCTGGTTGGGTTAGTTGGGCGGTTGGGCTGGTTGGGCTGATTGGGCTGGCTGGGTTAGTTGGGTGGTTGGGCTGGTTGGGTTGGTTGGGAAGATCCTGGTATCATAGTAAACTAGAGAACCTGATGAATCCATCGATTCAAACAATGTAGGACTAGCTGTTCAGGAAGGAGCATCAAAATATACTTAGAGTACCAAAAGTAAAAGAACTCATTACGTAGAATAATACATTATGTAAGGGATAATGTACAGCGAGCCGGAATCCCTGACGCAGCATATAATAATAATAATAATAATAATAATAATAATAATAATCTGAATCTGTAAAGTTATTAAATAATTGTAGTGGAGTAAAAAGTACAATATTTTCCTCTGAGATGTAGTGGAGTAGAAGTATAAAATACTGTAGGAAAGTACATCAAAATTGTACTTAAGTTCAAAACTTGAGTAAATGTACTGGAGGAGGCGTCGGGACTTCGGCTCTCTATCACGTCATAAAGATAAATCTCAATATAACGATATTAATGTTTAACAATAATCCGAATAACCTGCGGAGGAGTTCTTTTCCTCCCAGTGGGTCCAATGTTAGTTTGGTTCAACGAGAGACGACGACGCCACGTTAAAAAGGTGTCAGCTGGACTTTGGATCCATGGAGACAGGAACCAGACTGGGTCAGAACCGTGAGTCCAGGTCGTTGTTGAGGAAGCAAAGTGGAGGTGGTTTCAGCTGGACTTTGGATCTGTGGATACAGAGACCAGACCGGGTCAGAACCGTGAGTCCAGGACGTTGTTGTGGAAGCTCAGTGGAGGTGAAGTGCTGGTGTCTTCTGACTGAGTTCAGAGCTGAGGTGTAAAAACATCCACCCTCTTTCGTCTTCTCTCTGGTTCACTTCCTGAGGTTGAGGGTGAATATTCTTTTATTTTGAAAAGTCTTCAATCCAACATGGCGTCCAGCTGATCAGCCAGGTCGTCAAACATGTTGCCGATGTCGTCCAGAATCGTCCCCGCAGACTTCACCGTGTTCGATCCACTACGGAGAAAACATGACAAACCATGAAAGGGGAAATACGTCACCGTTAATGTGGACGGCCAGTCATAATAGTAATAATAATGGTCATTATGGACCATCTTACCCGTCTGAGTCCTCCAGGTTCAGTTTTCTCTCGACGGCCTTCAGAGCCGCTTCCAGAGAGGTGCTGGTCTGATCCAGTCTCTGCTGAACCACCTCAGTCCCGCAGGACGACTCGGGGATGAGACCCGGACCCACCACACATACCTGAGGCCTTGCCGCTGTCAGAGAGGGACTCTGAGGGGTCGGAGCCGGGGGCCTGTGAGCCGGGGGCCCGTGAGCCGGAGCCGGAGCTGGAGCTGAAGCTGGGGGCCCGTGAACCGGAGAGGGTGGAGAGGTGAAGGCCACACTTTGAACCACACTGACGGTCAACGATGGAGAGGAGAGTCCAGCTGCTAAGGGACACAACTACAGGTCAAATATCAAGTCCCAAGTTACGACAAACAAGTCCCAAGTCAAAAGCAAGTCAAGAGCTAGTCCAAAATCAGGACCCACAAGTCCCAAATTAAGACCAACAAGTCCCAACTTCAAGCCAACAAGTCCCAAATTAAAACCAAGCCCCAAATTCAGACCAAATAGTCCCAAATTAAGACCAAAAAGTCCCAATTTAAGACCATCAAGTCCCAAATTAAGACAAAAAGGCCCAAATTAAGACCAACAAGTCCCAAATTAAGACCAACAAGTCCCAAATTAAAACCAAGTCCCAAATAAAGACCAACAAGTCCCAAATTAAGTCCAACAAGTCCCAAATTAAGACCAAGCCCCGAATTAAGACCAACAAGTCCCAAATTAAGACCAAAAAGTCTCAAATTAAGACCAACAAGTCCAAAATTAAGACCAAGCCCCAAATTAAGACCAACAAGTCCCAAATTAAGACCAAAAAGTCAAAAATTAAGACCAAAAAGTCCCAATTTAAGACCATTAAGTCCCAAATTAGGACCAAAAAGTCCCAAATTAAGACCAAGCCCCAAATTAAGACCAACAAGTCCCAAATTAAGACCAAAAACACCCAAATTAAGACCAAAAAGTCCAAATTAAGATAAAAAAATCCCAATTTAAGACCATTAAGTCCCAAATTAGGACTACCAAGTCCAAAATTAAGACCAAAAAGTCCCAAATTAAGACCCAAAACACCCAAATTAAGACCAAAAAGTCCAAATTAAGACCAAAAAATCCCAATTTAAGACCATTAAGTCCCAAATTAGGACTACCAACTCCAAAATGAAGACAAACAAGTCCCAAATTAAGACCAACAAGTCCCAAATTAAAACCAAAAAGTCCCAAATTAAAACCAAAAAGTACCAAATTAAGACCAAGTCCCAAATTAAGACCAACAAGTTCAAAATTAAGACCAAAAAGTCCCAAATTAAGACCAAAAAGTCCAAATTAAGACCAAAAAAGTCCCAATTTAAGACCATGAAGTCCCAAATTAAGACAAACAAGTCCCAAATAAAGACCAACAAGTCCTAAATTAAGTCCAACAAGTCCCAAATTAAGACCAAGCCCCGAATTAAGACCAACAAGTCCAAAATTAAGACCAACAAGTCCCAAAATAAGACCAACAAGTCCCAAATTAAGACCAAAAAGTCTCAAATTAAGACCAACAAGTCCAAAATTAAGACCAACAAGTCCCAAATTAAGACCAAAAAGTCAAAAATTAAGACAATTAAGTCCCAAATTAGGACTACCAAGTCCAAAATTAAGACAAACAAGTCCCAAATTAAGACCAACAAGTCCCAAATTAAAACCAAAAAGTCCCAAATTAAAACCAAAAAGTCCAAGATTAAGACCAAGCCCCAAATTAAGACCAACAAGTCCCAAATTAAGACAAAAAAGACCCAAATTAAGACCAAAAGGTCAAAATTAAGACCAAAAAGTCCCAATTTAAGACCATTAAGTCCCAAATTAGGAACAAAAAGTCCCAAATTAAGACCAAAAAGTCCCAATTTAAGACCATCAAGTCCCAAATTAAGACCAAAAAGTCCCAAATTAAGACCAAAAAGTCCCAATTTAAGACCATCACTCCCAAATTAGGACCAAAAAGTCCCAAATTAAGACCAACATGTCCCAAATTAAGACCAACAAGTCCCAAATTAAGACCAAAAAGTCCCAATTTAAGACCATCACTCCCAAATTAGGACCAAAAAATCCCAAATTAAGACCAACAGGTCCCAAATTAAGACCAACAAGTCCCAAATTAAGACCAACAAGTCCCAAATTAAGACCAAAAAGTCTCAAATTAAGACCATTACTCCCAAATTAAGACCAAGCCCCAAATTAAGACCAACAAGTCCCAAATTAAGACAAAAAAGTCCCAAATTAAGACCAACAAGCCCAAATTAAGACCAACAAGTCCAAATTAAAACCAAGCCCCAAATTAAGACCAAAAAGTCCCAAATTAGGACCAAAAAGTCCCAAATTAAGACCAAAAAGTCCCAAATTAAGACCAAAAAGTCCCAATTTAAGACCATCACTCCCAAATTAGGACCAAAAAGTCCCAAATTAAGATCAAAAAGTCCCAAATTAAGACCAAAAAGTCCCAATTTAAGACCATCAAGTCCCAAATTAAGACCAACAAGTCCAAGATTAAGACCAAGCCCCAAATTAAGACCAACAAGTCCCAAATTAAGACCAAAAACACCCAAATTAAGACTAAAAAATCCCAATTTAGACCAAAAAATCCCAATTTAAGACCATTAAGTCCCAAATTAGGACAACAAGTCCCAAATTAAGACCAACAAGCCCAAATTAAGACCAACAAGTCCAAATTAAAACCAAGCCCCAAATTAAGACCAAAAAGTCCCAATTTAAGACCCAAAAGTCCCAAATTAGGACCAAAAAGTCCCAAATTAGGACCAAAAAGTCCCAAATTAAGACCAAAAAGGCCCAAATTAAGACCAAAAAGTCCCAAATTAGGACCAACAAGTCCCAAATTAAGACCAACAAGTCCCAAAGTAAGACCAACAAGTCCCAAATTAAGACCAAAAAGTCCCAATTTAAGACCATCACTCCCAAATTAGGACCAACAAGTCCCAAATTAAGACCAACAAGTCCCAAATTAAAACCAAGCCCCAAATTAAGACCAAAAAGTACCAAATTAAGACCAAAAAGTCCCAAATTAAGACCAACAAGCCCCAAATTAAGATCAACAAGTCCAAATTAAAACCAAGCCCCAAATTAAGACCAAAAAGTCCCAAAGTAAGACCAACAAGTCCCAAATTAAGACCAAAAAGTCCCAAATTAAGACCAACAAGTCCCAAATTAAGACCAACAAGTCCAAAATTAAGACCAACAAGTCCAAAATTAAGACCAATAAGTCCCAAATTAAAACCAAGCCCCAAATTAAGACCAAAAAGTCCCAAATTAAGACCAACAAGTCCCAAATTAAGACCAAGCCCCGAATTAAGACCAACAAGTCCCAAATTAAGACCAAAAAGTCCCAAATTAAAACCAAAAAGTACCAAATTAAGACCAACAAGTCCAAAATTAAGACCAACAAGTCCCAAATTAAGACCAAAAAGTCCCAAATTAAGACCAAGCCCCGAATTAAGACCAACAAGTCCCAAATTAAGACCAAAAAGTCCCAAATTAAAACCAAAAAGTACCAAATTAAGACCAACAAGTCCAAAATTAAGACCAACAAGTCCCAAATTAAGACCAAAAAGTCCCAAATTAGGTCCATAAAGTCCCAAATCAAGACCAACAAGTCCAAAATTAAGACCCAAAAGTCCCAAATTAAGACCAACAAGTCCCAAATTAAGATCGACAAGTCCAAAATTAATACCAAGCCCCAAATTAAGCCCAACAAGCCCGAATTCAAGACCAACAAGTCCAAAATTAAGACCAACAAGTCCAAAATTAAGACCAACATGTCCCAAATTAAGGCCAACAAGTCCCACTTCAAGACCAACAAGTCCCAGACATGCAATGATTTCAACATGTATTGTATTTTAGTTCCTGGATGTGAGATTTGAAAAGGATGCGGCGAGTAGGGTTAGTATTTTAGTTCCTGGATGTGAGATTTGAACAGAATACGGCAAGTAGGGTTAGTGTCTTAGTTCCTGGATGTGAGATTTGAAAAGGATACGGTGAGTAGGGTTAATATTTTAGTTCCTGGACGTGAGATTTGAACGGTTATACGGCGAGTAGGGTTAGTATTTTAGTTCCTGGATCTGAGATTTGAACAGAATACGGTGAGTAGGGTTAGTGTTTTAGTTCCTGGATGTGAGATTTGAACAGAATACGGTGAGTAGGGTTAGTATTTTAGTTCCTGGATGTGAGATTTGAACAGAATACGGCGAGTAGGGTTAGTATTTTAGTTCCTGGATGTGAGATTTGAACAGAATACGGTGAGTAGGGTTAGTATTTTAGTTCCTGGATATGAGATTTGAACAGAATACGTTGAGTAGGGTTAGCATTTCAGTTCCTGGATGTGAGATTTAAACGGTTATACGGCGAGTAGGGTTAGTATTTTAGTTCCAGGATGTGAGATTTGAACGGTTATACGGTGAGTAGGGTTAGTATTTTAGTTCCTGGATGTGAGATTTGAACGGGATACGGTGAGTGGGGTTAGGTATTTAGTTCCTGGATGTGAGATTTGAACGGGATATGGTGAGTAGGGTTAGTATTTTAGTTCCTGGATGTGAGATTTGAACGGTTATACGGTGAGTAGGGTTAGTATTTTAGTTCCTGGATGTGAGATGTGAACGGGATACGGTGTGTAGGGTTAGTATTTTAGTTCCTGGATGTGAGATTTGAACGGGATACGGTGAGTGGGGTTAGGTATTTAGTTCCTGGATGTGAGATTTGAACGGTTATATGGTGAGTAGGGTTAGTATTTTAGTTCCTGGATGTGAGATTTGAACGGGATACGGTGTGTAGGGTTAGTATTTTAGTTCCTGGATGTGAGATTTGAACGGGATACGGTGAGTGGGGTTAGGTATTTAGTTCCTGGATGTGAGATTTGAACGGGATACAGTGAGTAGGGTTAGTATTTTAGTTCCTGGATGTGAGATTTGAACGGGATACGGTGAGTGGGGTTAGGTATTTAGTTCCTGGATGTGAGATTTGAACGGGATACGGTGAGTAGGGTTAGTATTTTAGTTCCTGGATGTGAGATTTGAACGGGATACGGTGAGTAGGGTTAGTATTTTAGTTCCTTGATGTGAGATTTGAATGGGATACGGTGAGTGGGGTTAGGTATTTAGTTCCTGGATGTGAGATTTGAACGGGATACGGTGAGTAGGATTAGTATTTTAGTTCCTGGATGTGAGATTTGAACGGGATATGGTGAGTAGGGTTCGTATTTTAGTTCCTGGATGTGAGATTTGAACGGGATACGGTGAGTATCTTACCTTGCGCTGCCAACAGACTGTTGCGGACAGGTTTTGGGGCGACAGCAGGTTTCGGGGAGAGAGGAGGTTTGATTGAGGATCCTGTTGCCGGACTGGACGGCCTCTCCAGACTGGCCTCACTAATCCTCAGACTGACCTCATCTTGGCTCTGGGACGGAGGCCTGCTACTGCTGGACTCTGACCCGGCTTCCTCCGCTCCCTCTCTGCTCGGGGAACCTCCTCCCTGCTCCTTGTCTTTGGGTTTGTGTCGGCGCTTCACTGTGTCCGACTCCTTCAGGTTGAACTCGGGCACCTCCAGGTTCTTGGCTTCTTGTTTCTCTGGAGGCTCCAGCACCGCCTCAGCCCTGGGTGGACTCGGAGCTTTGGGCCTCTGTTTGATAGTCAAGTTGCCCTCCTCTGCGAAGGGGATGCACTCGCTGGAGCTGTTCTGAGGGGAGGAGGAGCCTTCCAGTCCGCGACCTTTTGATTCTTCTTCCTCAGAGTCCGACTTCACCCCTCGATCTGGCTTGTTGCTGCTGCCGGTCTGGGTGGGAATACACTCGCTCTGCACCCTCCTCCTCAACCCGGCAGCCTCTCTGGGCTCCTGCCCTGCAGAGTCAAGGGAGGGGGGAGGTGACGGCTCCTGCTGGACGAGGACTGGTTTAGGTCCTGGGGAGTTCTTACCCTCCGTCCTGCCTTCCAGAGAGGCTGCGATGCTCCTCACGCTGACTGGACTGTCGGTTACCGGCCTGCCGGCAGACGATGTGGTGCTGCTGTCGCTTAGCTCCCCACTGGTGGTGCTGCTCACTGAGCTCAGTCTCTTCGGAGGAGGAGGAGGGGGACCTTTTTTACGGGCACGCACTGCAAAGGACTGGCTGCGTCCCACGTTGCCGTTCTTCTCTGGACTCGACTGTAATCGAGCCAGCTGGCTGCGGCCGGGTTTGCGGGTCAAGGTGGCATAAGATGACAGGTTTCCAGAACGAAACGCCGGCTCCTCGTCGTCCTCATCGGGCTCTCCATCCGACAGAGCATAGCGGATCGTGCTCTGGGTGCGCCTCTTGGGCGGCATCAGGGTCATACTGTGGTTCTCAGGCCTGGGAGGTGAGCTCAAGTCTGTGGATCCACAATGAGAATGCAAGTAGCTGAAACCCTTCAGTGCTGGGGAGCCATGAGGGGAGGGACCACGAGATCCAGACAGTTTGGGCTTGGCTGGGATTGCTGGGTACTTAAACACTGTTGCTGTGCCCAGAGGCACCTGCTTCGGTCTCTGGTCCCAGCCCTCTGGGAGGTTCCTCTCCCTGGCGGGGCTGCCATCCAGGCTCTCCTGAGACCAGCTGTGGGGGGTGATGGAAGCCGTGGGAGGCTCCTGGGAGCGCCCGGAGCCCCTGGACCGGGCGTCGATGCTCTCCTGGCTCTGGTACATTCCCACTGCGTTCTTGATGGCCAATCCTTCCTCGCAGCCTCCACAGTGGCTGGACATGGCCGTCTGCAGCTCGGCGCTCAGCTCGCTGTCCTGGAAGGTCAGCATCTTTGGGGTGTTAGGAGAAGAGCATTCGCCCGCTGAGTCAGGCGGCTCGATGGCGACCAGGTGGAGGGCTCCCGGGGCTTTGCGACGCAGCGTGCCTTGGCCTGATTCAGCCTGAAGGATCGCCCTCTGGATGTCACACAGCTTCTTCACCGCCAACATCAGCTTCTTCTGGTGGCCTGGAGGGAAAATTCAACCGTCACATCGAAGTAAGAAAACACTGGTTCCAACGGTCATATAATAATATATATAATATATATATAATAGAATACAAAATAATAGAATATAATGTGTCCTCACCCAGCTTGATGATGCCGATCTCCTGCAGATCCTCCCATGTGAGGTCTTTGACGATGCTGATGGAGTCGTAGCCGTTTTCAGAGAGTTGTTTGTGGTACTGTGGGAGGCCGATGGCACTGAGCCACTCACCCAGATCAGACTGCGAGGAAGAACAGATCAATCAGATCAATCAGATCAATCAGATCAATCAGATCGATCGGTATCACAATGTCTGGCAGTCAGCAGTAAACCGTTGGGAGTCTTACTGGGATGTACTCAGGCAGCCACTCAGGGATGTTCAGGTTGTTGATCTCGATGGAGATTTTCTTGCGGTGGCCTGGTTTGGTCACTCCGATGGCGGTCAGATCCTGCAGACAAGACGAGACATCAGCACCAATAACCAGGTCGGACTAGATGTTAATACACCGGTGAGTGTGTTTATTCACCTCGGGAGTCATCCTGCTGATGGTTGGAACATCATAACCAGCACTAATGAAGTTCCCGATGTACTGCTCCAGCTGGAACTCACTGAGCCACTGATAGATGGCCTCGGCATCCTACAACACAAAGAACCAACACACCACTGTTCAACAGGAAATGAGACTTTACCGATTTTATTCAACCTCGAGTGATGAGATTAAAACATGTCTGAGGATTCTGGACATTTCTTTATTAAATCATAACGAGTTTTACTCATCGACCAGTTGAAGGGAAACTGTGGGTAGAATAACTTCCCTCCATAGCCTCGTTTCCAACGCAGGAACTTTCCCCCGGAACTAAGAACCCGTTGGAGTAAACGGGTATGTAAAGTATGGAGAAGTATGGAGTATGGAGTTGGAGTATAGAGTATGGAGACGACGCGGAGAACGCTATGCTGATTGTTGAACCGATGGAGTAACAGCTTTTGGTGGGGGCAGTGTCATGGTGGGGGGGGGGGCGGCATCTCCCTCACTGGCAAAACAAGGCTTGTCATCATTGAAGGCCATCTCAATGCAGTGAGATATCGGGATGAGATTCTGCAGCCAGTGGCGATCCCATATCTCCACAATCTGGGACCTAACTTCATGTTTGTTTCTTGTTACTGATAGAGAGTTCAATCATCCACCAAACAACTCACAACAAGAGTCAATACCAACAGGAGAATACACTGTTTACCATTGACAGAGCATTTTGCCAAATTTTCTTGGGCGCTACCCACATAATCAGCTGTGCTGCTCATCCCACAAATGCATGATCCTGGACATCATTGTGAAGGTCAATAAACAGGCTTTCCAACGATGTAAAATACAATGACCATTAGCATTGGAACAACAGAGAAATAATACACCAAACACAAGTTTAACTACTTTTTTTCCCAGTTTATCTTATTAAGAGCTTTTTTTAAAAACTCTACCCTATAAGTCTACCATTTATCTGGAACTTTAAATCCCATAGAATTAGGAAAGATCATCTGTGCAAGTGTAAGGGGGATGGGGGGCTGGCTCTGCCAGATTTCAGGCTATATTATTGGGCAGCAAACATTCAATGTGTTTCCTATTGGCTGGATGAGACGATTGTTCTCGACAGCTGGCAGGATATGGAGCGAGAGGACTGTCTACCCAGCTCGCTTGGTGCTATTATTATGTCTCCCATTTGTCTCAAAAAAGCATGTTATAATGACAATCCGATTATTCATAGCACTACTCAAATTTGGAAACAAATAACCAAACAATTTAAACTTAGAGCTCTATCCTTTACACTTCCGATATCGGCAAACCCGTCCCTTACTCCTTCAACCCTAGATGGAGCCTTTGATCAATGGAAAGAATCAGGACTGAGTAGTGTTGGGAACTTGTACATTCGGGGTACTTTTGCTTCCTTTCAGCAGCTTCGGGAGAAGTATGGGCTGTCAAAAACAGATTTCTTTAGACATCTCCAGATTAGACACTTTGTGAAAACTCATCTTCACAATTTTGAGAGTGCAACACCTGATAAACTAGACCAGTGTCAGAGAGACTGTATAGTAGATGAACATCCAGTTTCATTTATATACTATACATTGCAAGACCTTAAGCAAGTAGATATGAGCTGTATAAAAAAGGACTGGGAAAAAGACCTCAGGATAGAAATTAGCCCAGTGCATTCTGGTTGTTGTAGGTTTTCAGCCCTTCTTCTTTGTTTTCTCTGTTTACGTAGCACCAATTTCTAAAATATTTGTGCCTTTCTGCTGCATTGACAGCCCAGTATGAAGAGACCATCTCTCCAGCAAAGAAATACTTCTTTAGTGTCTCAAATTCGCCAGTTTTGAACGAAGGAAAAATAAAATGAATTAATTAATGAATTAATAGAACAAAATAGAGTTTCTTTACCTTCCCCTCCAGAAGCTGCTGAGGACGAACAAACTGCTGAGAGAAACTCTGCTCTGCAGGTCTCTGCACCGTCACCGTCTGCCGGCGAGGAGTCCCACCTGCAGCGACATCACACCAAACCTCAGCAGGTATATTATATACTACTGTATTACTATACTATGTACTATTTTACTAAGTAATAACAGTTTAGAAATTAGGATTGGAAATATTCCCAACAAAAGGTAAGGTGCTTTTCTTTCACTTGAACCCTCCAGGAAAAGGAGTTTATTGAGATGTGAATATCACAATGAAAGTTAAAACAGATAATATATATCATTCATATCTGGGTCGACTGTTTCCACCCGAACGACGACAGCAACACAGCTGCACTCGGAACTGGTCTCTGAAATGGAGAGCTCTAATAGTCGTAACTGGTCTCTGAAATGGAGAGCTCTAAAAGTCGTAACTGATCTCTGAAATGGAGAGCTCTAAAAGTCGTAACTGATCTCTGAAATGGAGAGCTCTAAGAGTCGTAACTGATCTCTGAAATGGAGAGCTCTAAGAGTCGTAACTGATCTCTGAAATGGAGAGCTCTAGGAGTCGAAAGTGGTCTCTGAGATGGAGAGCTCTAAGAGTCGTAACTGATCTCTGAAATGGAGAGCTCTAAGACTTGTAACTGGTGCCTGAAATGGAGAGCTCTAAGAGTTGTAACTGATCTCTGAAATGGAGAGCTCTAAGAGTCATAACTGATCTCTGAAATGGAGAGATCTAAGAGTCGTAACTGATCTCTGAAATGGAGAGCTCTAAGAGTCGTAACTGGTGTCTGAAATGGAGAGCTCTAAGAGTCGTAACTGGTCTCTGAGATGGAGAGCTCTAAGAGTCGTAAGTGGTCTCTGAGATGGAGAGCACTAAGAGTCGTAACTGATCTCTGAAATGGAGAGCTCTAAGAGTCGTAACTGGTGTCTGAAATGGAGAGCTCTAAGAATCGTAACTGGTCTCTGAGATGGAGAGCTCTAAGAGTCGTAACTGATCTCTGAAATGGAGAGCTCTAAGAGTCGTAACTGATCTCTGAAATGGAGAGCACTAAGAGTCGTAACTGGTCTCTGAGATGGAGAGCTCTAAGAGTCGTAACTGGTCTCTGACATGGAGAGCTCTAATAGTCATAACTGGTCTCTGAGATGGAGAGCTCTAAGAGTCGTAAGTGGTCTCTGAGATGGAGAGCTCTAAGAGTCGTAACTGGTCTCTGACATGGAGAGCTCTAATAGTCGTAACTGGTCTCTGAGATGGAGAGCTCTAAGAGTCGTAAGTGGTCTCTTACATGGAGAGCTCTAATAGTCGTAACTGGTCTCTGAGATGGAGAGCTCTAAGAGTCGTAAGTGGTCTCTGAGATGGAGAGCTCTAAGAGTCGTAACTGGTGTCTGAAATGGAGAGCTCTAAGAATCGTAACTGGTCTCTGAGATGGAGGGCTCTAAGAGTCGTAACTGGTCTCTGAGACGGAGAGCTATAAGAGTTGTAAGTGGTCTCTGAGATGGAGAGCTCTAATAGTCGTAACTGGTCTCTGAGATGGAGAGCTCTAAGAGTCGTAAGTGGTCTCTGAGATGGAGAGAACTAAGAGTCGTAACTGGTCTCTGAGATGGATTGCTCTAAGAGTTGTAATGGAGAGCTCTAAGAATCGTAACTGGTCTCTGAGATGGAGAGCTCTAATAGTCGTAACTGGTCTCTGAGATGGAGAGCTCTAAGAGTCGTAACTGGTGTCTGAAATGGAGAGCTCTAAGAGTCGTAACTGATCTCTGAAATGGAGAGCTCTAAGAGTCGTAACTGGTGTCTGAAATGGAGAGCACTAAGAGTCGTAACTGATCTCTGAAATGGAGAGCTCTAAGAGTCGTAACTGGTGTCTGAAATGTAGAGCTCTAAAAATCGTAACGGGTCTCTGAGATGGAGAGCTCTAAGAGTCGTAACTGATCTCTGAAATGGAGAGCTCTAAGAGTCGTAACTGATCTCTGAATTGGAGAGCTCTAAGAGTCGTAACTGATCTCTGAAATGGAGAGCTGTAAGAGTCGTAACTGATCTCTGAATTGGAGAGCTCTAAGAGTCGTAACTGATCTCTGAAATGGAGAGCTCTAAGAGTCGTAACTGGTGTCTGAAATGGAGAGCTCTAAGAGTCGTAAGTGGTCTCTGAGATGGAGAGCACTAAGAGTCCAAACTGGTCTCTGAGAAGGAGAGCTCTAAGAATCGTAACTGGTCTCTGAGATGGAGAGCTCTAATAGTCGTAACTGGTCTCTGAGATGGAGAGCTCTAAGAGTCGTAACTGGTCTCTGACATGGAGAGCTCTAATAGTCGTAACTGGTCTCTGGATGGAGAGCTCTAAGAGTCGTAAGTGGTCTCTGAGATGGAGAGCACTAAGAGTCGTAACTGGTCTCTGAGATGGAGAGCTCTAAGAGTCGTAAGTGGTCTCTGAGATGGAGAGCTCTGATAGTCGTAACTGGTCTCTGAAATGGAGAGCTCTAAGACTTGTAACTGGTGCCTGAAATGGAGAGCTCTAAGAGTCGTAGCTGGTGTCTGAAATGGAGAGCTCTAAGAGTCGTAACTGATCTCTGAAATTCGAGAGCTCTAAGAGTCGTAACTGGTGTCTGAAATGGAGAGCTCTAAGAGTCGAAAGTGGTCTCTGAGATGGAGAGCACTAAGAGTCGTAACTGGTCTCTGAGATGGAGAGCTCTAAGAGTCGTAACTGGTCTCTGACATGGAGAGCTCTAATAGTCGTAACTGGTCTCTGAGATGGAGAGCTCTAAGAGTCGTAAGTGGTCTCTGAGATGGAGAGCACTAAGAGTCGTAACTGGTCTCTGACATGGAGAGCTCTAATAGTCGTAACTGGTCTCTGAGATGGAGAGCTCTAAGAGTCGTAAGTGGTCTCTGAGATGGAGAGCACTAAGAGTCGTAACTGGTCTCTGACATGGAGAGCTCTAAGAGTCGTAACTGGTCTCTGAGATGGAGTGCTCTAAGAGTTGTAATGGAGAGCTCTAAGAATCGTAACTGGTCTCTGAGATGGAGAGCTCTAATAGTCGTAACTGGTCTCTGAGATGGAGAGCTCTAAGAGTCGTAACTGGTCTCTGACATGGAGAGCTCTAAGAGTCGTAAGTGGTCTCTGAGATGGAGAGCACTAAGAGTCGTAACTGGTCTGAGATGGAGAGCTCTAAGAGTCGTAAGTGGTCTCTGAGATGGAGAGCTCTGATAGTCGTAACTGATCACTGAAATGGAGAGCTCTAAGAGTCGTAACTGGTGTCTGAAATGGAGAGCTCTAAGAGTTGTAACTGGTCTCTGAGATGGAGAGCTCTAAGAGTCGTAAGTGGTCTCTGAGATGGAGAGCACTAAGAGTCGTAACTGGTGTCTGTAATGGAGAGCTCTAAGAATCGTAACTGGTCTCTGAGATGGAGAGCTCTAATTGTCGTAACTGGTCTCTGGATGGAGAGCTCTAAGAGTCGTAAGTGGTCTCTGAGATGGAGAGCTCTAAGAGTCGTAAGTGGTCTCTGAGATGGAGAGCACTAAGAGTCGTAACTGATCTCTGAAATGGAGAGCTCTAAGAGTCGTAGCTGGTGTCTGAAATGGAGAGCTCTAAGAGTCGTAACTGATCTCTGAAATGGAGAGCTCTAAGAGTCGTAACTGGTGTCTGAAATGGAGAGCTCTAAGAATCGTAACGGGTCTCTGAGATGGAGAGCTCTAAGAGTTGTAACTGACCTCTGAAATAGAGAGCTCTAAGAGTCGTAATTGATCTCTGAAATGGAGAGCTCTAAGAGTCGTAACTGATCTCTGAAATTCGAGAGCTCTAAGAGTCGTAACTGGTGTCTGAAATGGAGAGCTCTAAGAGTCGAAAGTGGTCTCTGAGATGGAGAGCTCTAAGAGTCGTAACTGGTCTCTGACATGGAGAGCTCTAATAGTCGTAACTGGTCTCTGAGATGGAGAGCTCTAAGAGTCGTAAGTGGTCTCTGAGATGGAGAGCACTAAGAGTCGTAAGTGGTCTCTGAGATGGAGAGCTCTAAGAGTCGTAACTGGTCTCTGACATGGAGAGCTCTAATAGTCGTAACTGGTCTCTGAGATGGAGAGCTCTAAGAGTCCTAAGTGGTCTCTGAGAGAGAGAGCACTAAGAGTCGTAACTGGTCTCTGGATGGAGAGCTCTAAGAGTCGTAAGTGGTCTCTGAGATGGAGAGCACTAAGAGTCGTAACTGGTCTCTGAGATGGAGAGCTCTAAGAGTCGTAACTGGTCTCTGACATGGAGAGCTCTAAGAGTCGTAACTGGTCTCTGAGATGGAGTGCTCTAAGAGTTGTAATAGAGAGCTCTAAGAATCATAACTGGTCTCTGAGATGGAGAGCTCTAAGAGTCGTAACTGGTCTCTGAGATGGAGAGCTCTAATAGTCGTAACTGATCTCTGAAATGGAGAGCACTAAGAGTCGTAACTGGTCTCTGAGATGGAGAGCTCTAAGAGTCGTAACTGGTCTCTGACATGGAGAGCTCTAATAGTCATAACTGGTCTCTGAGATGGAGAGCTCTAAGAGTCGTAAGTGGTCTCTGAGATGGAGAGCTCTAAGAGTCGTAACTGGTCTCTGACATGGAGAGCTCTAATAGTCGTAACTGGTCTCTGAGATGGAGAGCTCTAAGAGTCGTAAGTGGTCTCTTACATGGAGAGCTCTAATAGTCGTAACTGGTCTCTGAGATGGAGAGCTATAAGAGTTGTAAGTGGTCTCTGAGATGGAGAGCTCTAATAGTCGTAACTGGTCTCTGAGATGGAGAGCTCTAAGAGTCGTAAGTGGTCTCTGAGATGGAGAGCACTAAGAGTCGTAACTGGTCTCTGAGATGGATTGCTCTAAGAGTTGTAATGGAGAGCTCTAAGAATCGTAACTGGTCTCTGAGATGGAGAGCTCTAATAGTCGTAACTGGTCTCTGAGATGGAGAGCTCTAAGAGTCGTAACTGGTGTCTGAAATGGAGAGCTCTAAGAATCGTAACTGGTCTCTGAGATGGAGGGCTCTAAGAGTCGTAACTGGTCTCTGAGACGGAGAGCTATAAGAGTTGTAAGTGGTCTCTGAGATGGAGAGCTCTAATAGTCGTAACTGGTCTCTGGATGGAGAGCTCTAAGAGTCGTAAGTGGTCTCTGAGATGGAGAGCACTAAGAGTCGTAACTGGTCTCTGAGATGGAGAGCTCTAAGAGTCATAAGTGGTCTCTGAGATGGAGAGCTCTGATAGTCGTAACTGGTCTCTGAAATGGAGAGCTCTAAGAGTCGTAACTGATCTCTGAAATGGAGAGCTCTAAGAGTCGTAACTGGTGTCTGAAATGGAGAGCACTAAGAGTCGTAACTGATCTCTGAAATGGAGAGCTCTAAGAGTCGTAACTGGTGTCTGAAATGTAGAGCTCTAAAAATCGTAACGGGTCTCTGAGATGGAGAGCTCTAAGAGTCGTAACTGATCTCTGAAATGGAGAGCTCTAAGAGTCGTAACTGATCTCTGAATTGGAGAGCTCTAAGAGTCGTAACTGATCTCTGAAATGGAGAGCTGTAAGAGTCGTAACTGATCTCTGAATTGGAGAGCTCTAAGAGTCGTAACTGATCTCTGAAATGGAGAGCTCTAAGAGTCGTAACTGGTGTCTGAAATGGAGAGCTCTAAGAGTCGTAAGTGGTCTCTGAGATGGAGAGCACTAAGAGTCCAAACTGGTCTCTGAGAAGGAGAGCTCTAAGAATCGTAACTGGTCTCTGAGATGGAGAGCTCTAATAGTCGTAACTGGTCTCTGAGATGGAGAGCTCTAAGAGTCGTAACTGGTCTCTGACATGGAGAGCTCTAATAGTCGTAACTGGTCTCTGGATGGAGAGCTCTAAGAGTCGTAAGTGGTCTCTGAGATGGAGAGCTCTAAGACTTGTAACTGGTGCCTGAAATGGAGAGCTCTAAGAGTCGTAGCTGGTGTCTGAAATGGAGAGCTCTAAGAGTCGTAACTGATCTCTGAAATTCGAGAGCTCTAAGAGTCGTAACTGGTGTCTGAAATGGAGAGCTCTAAGAGTCGAAAGTGGTCTCTGAGATGGAGAGCACTAAGAGTCGTAACTGGTCTCTGAGATGGAGAGCTCTAAGAGTCGTAACTGGTCTCTGACATGGAGAGCTCTAATAGTCGTAACTGGTCTCTGAGATGGAGAGCTCTAAGAGTCGTAAGTGGTCTCTGAGATGGAGAGCACTAAGAGTCCAAACTGGTCTCTGAGAAGGAGAGCTCTAAGAGTCGTAACTGGTCTCTGACATGGAGAGCTCTAATAGTCGTAACTGGTCTCTGAGATGGAGAGCTCTAAGAGTCGTAAGTGGTCTCTGAGATGGAGAGCACTAAGAGTCGTAACTGGTCTCTGACATGGAGAGCTCTAAGAGTCGTAACTGGTCTCTGAGATGGAGTGCTCTAAGAGTTGTAATGGAGAGCTCTAAGAATCGTAACTGGTCTCTGAGATGGAGAGCTCTAATAGTCGTAACTGGTCTCTGAGATGGAGAGCTCTAAGAGTCGTAACTGGTCTCTGACATGGAGAGCTCTAAGAGTCGTAAGTGGTCTCTGAGATGGAGAGCACTAAGAGTCGTAACTGGTCTGAGATGGAGAGCTCTAAGAGTCGTAAGTGGTCTCTGAGATGGAGAGCTCTGATAGTCGTAACTGATCACTGAAATGGAGAGCTCTAAGAGTCGTAACTGGTGTCTGAAATGGAGAGCTCTAAGAGTTGTAACTGGTCTCTGAGATGGAGAGCTCTAAGAGTCGTAAGTGGTCTCTGAGATGGAGAGCACTAAGAGTCGTAACTGGTGTCTGTAATGGAGAGCTCTAAGAATCGTAACTGGTCTCTGAGATGGAGAGCTCTAATTGTCGTAACTGGTCTCTGGATGGAGAGCTCTAAGAGTCGTAAGTGGTCTCTGAGATGGAGAGCTCTAAGAGTCGTAAGTGGTCTCTGAGATGGAGAGCACTAAGAGTCGTAACTGATCTCTGAAATGGAGAGCTCTAAGAGTCGTAGCTGGTGTCTGAAATGGAGAGCTCTAAGAGTCGTAACTGATCTCTGAAATGGAGAGCTCTAAGAGTCGTAACTGGTGTCTGAAATGGAGAGCTCTAAGAATCGTAACGGGTCTCTGAGATGGAGAGCTCTAAGAGTTGTAACTGACCTCTGAAATAGAGAGCTCTAAGAGTCGTAACTGATCTCTGAAATGGAGAGCTCTAAGAGTCGTAACTGATCTCTGAAATTCGAGAGCTCTAAGAGTCGTAACTGGTGTCTGAAATGGAGAGCTCTAAGAGTCGAAAGTGGTCTCTGAGATGGAGAGCTCTAAGAGTCGTAACTGGTCTCTGACATGGAGAGCTCTAATAGTCGTAACTGGTCTCTGAGATGGAGAGCTCTAAGAGTCGTAAGTGGTCTCTGAGATGGAGAGCACTAAGAGTCGTAAGTGGTCTCTGAGATGGAGAGCTTTAAGAGTCGTAACTGGTCTCTGACATGGAGAGCTCTAATAGTCGTAACTGGTCTCTGAGATGGAGAGCTCTAAGAGTCCTAAGTGGTCTCTGAGAGAGAGAGCACTAAGAGTCGTAACTGGTCTCTGGATGGAGAGCTCTAAGAGTCGTAAGTGGTCTCTGAGATGGAGAGCACTAAGAGTCGTAACTGGTCTCTGAGATGGAGAGCTCTAAGAGTCGTAACTGGTCTCTGACATGGAGAGCTCTAAGAGTCGTAACTGGTCTCTGAGATGGAGTGCTCTAAGAGTTGTAATAGAGAGCTCTAAGAATCATAACTGGTCTCTGAGATGGAGAGCTCTAAGAGTCGTAACTGGTCTCTGAGATGGAGAGCTCTAAGAGTCGTAAGTGGTCTCTGAGATGGAGAGCTCTAAGAGTCGTAACTGGTCTCTGAGATGGAGAGCTCTAAGAGTCGTAACTGGTCTCTGACATGAAGAGCTCTAAGAGAAAAATCCTCGCTATGTTTGAGGTCTCAAGGTTGGCGAGTATGTTTCACCGTGATCTAAACTGTAATGTTGAGAATACGGCTGTCAATACATTAAAATATCTAACCACAATTAATCAAATGATTGTCCGTAGTTAATCGCAAATAATCCAAAATTAATCACACATGATTTTATCTGTTCAAAATGAACCTTAACGGGAGATTTATCAAGTATTTAATACTCTTATCAACATGGGAGTGGACCAAAATACTGCATTTATATTACATAAATACTATGCTCAAATCATAACATGGCAAACTACAGCCCTGAGCCACTACAACCTAAAAATCACATGTTGCGTTAAAGACATCAGTGGCGTTAAAACAGATAAGCATTAACGCGTTATTATCACGTTAAGTTTGACAGCACTAATAAAAAAGTATTCTCAATTAAAAAAGAAATAAAGTCATATAAAGACAGCCGGAGCTCCACAGTAATAAATCAATAAAATCACACAGTATTATCCTCATACCATACTATCATACTAACCTCAGAATACAACGTACACTGAGTACACACAGGACTTTATCTTGGTGTTGGAACAGTCGCTGATATTATATTATTATATTATTATATTATTATAAGAGCAGAGTACCTGCAGGCTGATCGGGCTGTTTGCTGCAGTCTGAGTGTCCTGAATCACCAGCAGAGGGCGTCGGCTGCAAACACACAACAACACACGGAGTCAGAGAAACAAGCTGCACATCATGTATCATGTATTATCATTTATTATTATCATGTATTATCATGTATTATTCTGTATTATTATCATGTATTATCATGTATTATTATGTATTATTATGATGTATTATGATGTATTATTCTGTATTATTATCATGTATTATGATGTATTATTATGATGTATTATGATGTATTATTCTGTATTATTATCATGTATTATGATGTATTATTATCATGTATTATGATGTATTATGATGTATTATTATGATGTATTATGATGTATTATGATGTATTATTATGTATTATGATGTATTATTATGATGTATTATGATGTATTATTCTGTATTATTATCATGTATTATTATGTATTATTATCATGTATTATGATGTATTATTCTGTATTATTATCATGTATTATCATGTATTATTATGTATTATTATCATGTATTATTATGTATTATTATGTATTATTATGATGTATTATTCTGTATTATTATTCCGTATTATTATCATGTATTATTATGTATTATTATCATGTATTATGATGTATTATTCTGTATTATTATCATGTATTATCATGTATTATTATGTATTATTATCATGTATTATTATGTATTATTATCATGTATTATGATGTATTATTCTGTATTATTATCATGTATTATCATGTATTATTATGTATTATTATCATGTATTATTATGTATTATTATCATGTATTATGATGTATTATTATCATGTATTATGATGTATTATGATGTATTATTATCATGTATTATTCTGTATTATTATTCTGTATTATTATCATGTATTATGATGTATTATTATCATGTATTATGATGTATTATGATGTATTATTATGATGTATTATTCTGTATTATTATCATGTATTATGATGTATTATTATTCTGTATTATTATCATGTATTATGATGTATTATTATGATGTATTATTATGTATTATTATCATGTGTTATGATGTATTATTATGATGTATTATTATCATGTATTATTATGTATTATTATTCTGTATTATTATCATGTATTATGATGTATTATTATCATGTATTATGATGTATTATGATGTATTATTATGATGTATTATTCTGTATTATTATCATGTATTATGATGTATTATTATTCTGTATTATTATCATGTATTATGATGTATTATTATGATGTATTATGATGTATTATTATCATGTGTTATGATGTATTATTATAATGTATTATTATCATGTATTATTATGTATTATTATTCTGTATTATTATCATGTATTATGATGTATTATTATCATGTATTATGATGTATTATGATGTATTATTATGATGTATTATTCTGTATTATTATCATGTATTATGATGTATTATTATTCTGTATTATTATCATGTATTATGATGTATTATTATGATGTATTATTATGTATTATTATCATGTATTATGATGTATTATGATGTATTATGATGTATTATTATTATGTATTATGATGTATTATGTATTATTCTGATGTATTATTCTGTATTATTATCATGTATTATGATGTATTATTATTCTGTATTATTATCATGTATTATGATGTATTATTATGATGTATTATTATGTATTATTATCATGTATTATGATGTATTATTATGATGTATTATTCTGTATTATTATTCCGTATTATTATCATGTATTATGATGTATTATTATCATGTATTATGATGTATTATGATGTATTATTATGATGTATTATTCTGTATTATTATTCTGTATTATTATCATGTATTATGATGTATTATTATTCTGTATTATTATCATGTATTATGATGTATTATTATGATGTATTATTATGTATTATTATCATGTATTATGATGTATTATTATGATGTATTATTCTGTATTATTATTCCGTATTATTATCATGTATTATGATGTATTATTATCATGTATTATGATGTATTATGATGTATTATTATGATGTATTATTCTGTATTATTATCATGTATTATGATGTATTATTATGATGTATTATTCTGTATTATTATGATGTATTATGATGTATTATTATCATGTATTATGATGTATTATGATGTATTATTATGATGTATTATTATGATGTATTATTCTGTATTATTATCATGTATTATGATGTATTATTATGATGTATTATTCCGTATTATTATCATGTATTATGATGTATTATTATCATGTATTATGATGTATTATGATGTATTATTATGATGTATTATTCTGTATTATTATCATGTATTATGATGTATTATTATGATGTATTATGATGTATTATGATGTATTATTATGATGTATTATTCTGTATTATTATGATGTATTATAATGTATTATTATGATGTATTATTCTGTATTATTATGATGTATTATAATGTATTATTATGATGTATTATTCTGTATTATTATGATGTATTATGATGTATTATTATGATGTATTATTCTGTATTATTATTCTGTATTATTATGATGTATTATGATGTATCATTATCATGTATTATTCTGTATTTTGATGTATCATTATCATGTATTATTCTGTATTATGATGTATTATTATCATGTATTATTCTGTATTATGATGTATCATTATCATGTATTATTCTGTATTATGATGTATTATTATCATGTATTATTCTGTATTATGATGTATTATTATTATTCTGTATTATTATCATGTATTATAATGTATTATTATTCTGTATTATTCTGTATTATTATTATTCTGTATTATTATCATGTATTATAATGTATTATTATTCTGTATTATTATTCTGTATTATTATCACGTATTATTATCACGTATTATAATGTATTATTATTATGTATTATTCTGTATTATGATGTATTATTCTGTATTATTCTGTATTATTATCATGTCTTTAACTGTAATAATGAAGTTATTTTGAATTCAAGCTGCTAAGACATGTAGAAAATGACAAGAACTCAAGAAGCGTTCTGTGTTGGGAAACAATATTCAACAGATTTATTTTCTATTGTGTCGTCTGATCGTCAGATTTCAGCTGAATTATGAATCAGCTGATTTTAAGTTGCCTGCTTCGGGACTTCTTTGATTAATAAAGTTAAAACTAGTCGAGTTAGCCGGCTGTATAAATAAATATGAGATGAAACTGCAGCTGGAGGATACGGAGGATAAAACCTGCCAAGATAAAAAATAAAAGAATGAATAATAATATGATATATATATATATATATATATATATTTATATATATCATATTATATATATTACATAAATATATAATAATAATAAAGTCCGATGATGGAGAGAACGGGCTCTGCGGCGTGTCCGATGGTCACGGTGCCGTTGTCGCTGCACGGCGGGTTTCCGGCGGAAAAACGATGACGTATTAATTTATCGAGTCATTTATTCATTATTTTGGCAGGTTTTGTCCTCCACATCTGGACCACATCTGGCTGTTTAAACCAAAGACCGTCAACCTGACGGAGCAGCAGCTGCATCGGTCTGACTGTACTGAGTGTACCTTGTTGGCGTTGTCATGGTGACCGGCGTTATCATGGTGACCGGCGTTGTCATGGTGAACGGAGTTATGTGTGACTCCGTTGGGCGCGTTGTTGCTCTCGGTGCTCTGTCCGCTGCCGGCGCTCCGGGTGCTGCCGACGCTACTGGTGCTGCCGACGCTGTTCCGGTCTCCGGCTGCAACACAAGAACACAGAAATAAAGTCATGATGATGATGATGATGGGGGGGGGGCATCAGCGGCGAGGGGCGGGGTCAGGGGCGGAACCAGGCGAGGGGCGGAGTCAGGCAGAGTCAGGCGAGGGGCGGAGCCAGGCGAGGGGCGGAGCCAGGCGAGGGGCGGGGTCAGGAGAGGGGCGGAGTCAGGAGGTAGCAGAAGATTACTGACCCCAACAGGAACTACTGACCCCAAACAGAGACTACTGACAACCAACAAAGACTACTGACAACCAACAAAGACTACTGACAACCAACAGGGACTACTGACAACCAACAGAGACTACTGACAACCAACAGAGACTACTGACAACCAACAGAGACTACTGACAACCAACAGAGACTACTGACAACCAACAAAGACTACTGACAACCAACAGAGACTACTGACAACCAACAAAGACTACTGACAACCAACAAAGACTACTGACAACCAACAGGGACTACTGACAACCAACAGAGACTACTGACAACCAACAAAGACTACTGACAACCAACAGAGACTACTGACAACCAACAAAGACTACTGACAACCAACAAAGACTACTGACAACCAACAGGGACTACTGACAACCAACAGAGACTACTGACAACCAACAGAGACTACTGACAACCAACAGGGACTACTGACAACCAACAGAGACTACTGACAACCAACAGAGACTACTGACAACCAACAGGGACTACTGACAACCAACAGAGACTACTGACAACCAACAGAGACTACTGACAACCAACAGGGACTACTGACAACCAACAGAGACTACTGACAACCAACAGAGACTACTGACAACCAACAGGGACTACTGACAACCAACAGAGACTACTGACAACCAACAGAGACTACTGACAACCAACAGGGACTACTGACAACCAACAGGGACTACTGACAACCAACAGGGACTACTGAAGACCAACAGACTACTGACAACCAACAGAGATTACTGACAACCAACAGGGACTACTGACCCCAAACAGAGACTACTGACAACCAACAGGGACTACTGACAACCAACAGGGACTACTGACAACCAACAGGGACTACTGAAGACCAACAGACTACTGACAACCAACAGAGATTACTGACAACCAACAGGGACTACTGACCCCAAACAGAGACTACTGACAACCAACAGGGACTACTGACAACCAACAGGGACTACTGACAACCAACAGAGACTACTGACAACCAACAGAGACTACTGACAACCAACAGGGACTACTGACAACCAACAGAGACTACTGACAGCCAACAGGTACTACTGACAGCCAACAGGGACTACTGACCCCTAACAGAGACTACTGACCCCCAACAGGGACTACTGACAGCCAACAGGGACTACTGAGAGCCAACAGGGACTACTGACCCCTAACAGAGACTACTGACAGCCAACAGGGACTACTGACAGCCAACAGGGACTACTGACAGCCAGACGCTCGGACCGCAAGTTCAGCCTGAAGCAGTGAATGGATCCGACACACCAAGAAGACCGGCGGTGGCTTCAGTCAGTCGGCTTCAGTAACTTTGTGTTTTTCACTTTGAGACATAAGGCAATGTGAGATGACATGAGGCGACATAAAATAATGTGAAGCGACATGAGATAATAAGAAGCGACATGAGATAATGTGAAGCGACATGAGGCCTGTTCAGCCGTCTCAGTGTGTCGGTTCCCGATGCAGAGCGTTGAGCGTTGAGTGTTGAATGTTGAGCGTTGAGCGTTGAGTGTTGAATGTTGAGCGTTGAGTGTTGAGTGTTGAATGTTGAGCGTTGAGCGTTGAGCGGGGCAGCGAGGCAGCGAGGCAGCTTCAGATCAGCCGGTGAGGAGAAGCTGTCGTTCGGGGGTTCTTACCATGACACAAGTCTCTGAGGACCCAGATGTCCTCGAAGGGACACCCGGACTGAGACAGGCGGCTCGAAGACAAACCTATCAGACACAAAGACTCTGAAGGACTGCGTTCTGACGGGGGGAGGGGGGGCTGACTGAGGGACCAACATGAGAGAGACGAGGTTCTGCCGGGTCTCTGATTCTGGACTCTGACAGTGGAAATGATTAGTGATGATACTTCCTGTTGACATCAGGGTTAGAGACATGAATCCACAGGTGTGACTGCTCTCTACAGTGTGAAGGTATCACCTGTGTGTCCTGAGTGTGTGTATACCTGTGTGTCCTGAGTGTGTGTATACCTGCGTGTCCTGAGTGTGTGTATACCTGCGTGTCCTGAGTGTGTGTATACCTGTGTGTCCTGAGTGTGGGTATACCTGTGTGTCCTGAGTGTGTGTATACCTGTGTGTCCTGAGTGTGGGTATACCTGTGTGTCCTGAGTGTGTGTATACCTGTGTGTCCTGAGTGTGTGTATACCTGCGTGTCCTGAGTGTGTGTATACCTGTGTGTCCTGAGTGTGTGTATACCTGTGTGTCCTGAGTGTGTGTATACCTGTGTGTCCTGAGTGTGGGTATACCTGTGTGTCCTGAGTGTGGGTATACCTGTGTGTCCTGAGTGTGGGTATACCTGTGTGTCCTGAGTGTGGGTATACCTGTGTGTCCTGAGTGTGTGTATACCTGTGTGTCCTGAGTGTGGGTATACCTGTGTGTCCTGAGTGTGGGTATACCTGTGTGTCCTGAGTGTGGGTATACCTGTGTGTCCTGAGTGTGTGTATACCTGTGTGTCCTGAGTGTGGGTATACCTGTGTGTCCTGAGTGTGGGTATACCTGTGTGTCCTGAGTGTGTGTATACCTGTGTGTCCTGAGTGTGTGTATACCTGTGTGTCCTGAGTGTGTGTATACCTGTGTGTCCTGAGTGTGGGTATACCTGTGTGTCCTGAGTGTGGGTATACCTGTGTGTCCTGAGTGTGGGTATACCTGTGTGTCCTGAGTGTGGGTATACCTGTGTGTCCTGAGTGTGGGTATACCTGTGTGTCCTGAGTGTGGGTATACCTGTGTGTCCTGAGTGTGGGTATACCTGTGTTGGTAGTGAGGCCGTTGGCTAGCGGCGGCACCACGTGTGTGGGGGGGGCGTAGAGCGTGTAGGAGTCGTCGGTCTGAGGGGCGGAGCTTAGGCTGGAGGAGAGGGGGGCTCTGGACAGCTCCTGCTGGCGCTGGGTGGGCAGGGAGGCGTGGCGGGACAGGGTGCCCCCTACAGGGCGAGACAGGGAGGAGGACGGGGGGGTTATCAAGCTGATGGTTAGAGGTGGAGGTCAGTCATTATGTGGGATGGATGGAGAGATGGATGCAGGAGGGAGAAGAGAGGAGGAGAGAGGAGGGAGGAGAGAGGAGAGAGGAGAGAGGAGGGAGGAGAGAGGAGGACAGAGGAGGGAGGAGAGAGGAGAGAGGAGAGAGGAGAGAGGAGAGAGGAGAGAGGAGGGAGGAGAGAGGAGGACAGAGGAGGGAGGAGGCATGGGATGTTCTGGAAGCAGGCGGATTAGTTTCTAACTGAAATGGGGACTCTATATCTACTTCTATTTCTTCTTCTTTAACTGGATGTTTTCAGTCTAATTCTAGACGTCCTCGTTGTGTGACTAACCGTTTCGTCTGCTGATGACCTCCACGATGGACGGAGGGAAGAAGCCGACCCGGTCCGTCCCTCTCTGGGTGTCGTGGATGTGGCCCTTCCAGCGTCCGTCCATGTGCTGCTCCAACACCTGCGGGATGAGATGGGTCACTACGGGCCTCTGGCGTATGAGTGAGTAAATATCAGCTTCCCTCCTCGTTCACACACATTTGAGCTGAATCTGAAGTCAAACTGCGTTAAATACTTAGTTGGGCTGCACGATTATGGCCAAAATGATAATCCTGATTATTTTGATCAATGTTGAGATCACAGTTATTAACTGATTTTAGGGAAAAAATATTTGTATTGCACTTTCACATTTAAATAAAAAATGTTTCTTCATGTTGGGCTTCATTCCTGCTGATGTACAAATCTTCTCATCAAAATAAGACTGGTCAGACTTATTCACAGTATGTCTCCTGGAAGACAAGATGAAAACCAAGATGAGATGACCAAAAACCAAGATGAGACGACCAAAAACCAAGATGAGACGACCAAAGACCAAGATGAGACGACCAAAAACCAAGATGAGACGACCAAAAACCAAGATGAGACGACCAAAGACCAAGATGAGACGACCAAAAACCAAGATGAGACAACCAAAACCAAGATGAGACGACCAAAAACCAAGATGAGACGACCAAAAACCAAGATGAGATGACCAAAACCAGGATGAGACGACCAAAAACCAAGATGAGACGACCAAAGACCAAGATGAGACGACCAAAAACCAAGATGAGACGACCAAAGACAAAGATGAGACGACCAAAAACCAAGATGAGACGACCAAAGACAAAGATGAGACGACTAAAAACCAAGATGGAGATGACTAAAAACCAAGATGAGACGACCAAAAACCAAGATGAGATGACCAAAGACCAAGATGAGACGACCAAAAACCAAGATGAGACGACCAAAACCAAGATGAGACGACCAAAAACCAAGATGAGACGACCAAAAACCAAGATGAGACGACCAAAACCAAGATGAGACGACCAAAAACCAAGATGAGACGACCAAAAACCAAGATGAGACGACCAAAAACCAAGATGAGACGACCAAAGACAAAGATGAGACGACCAAAAACCAAGATGAGACGACCAAAGACAAAGATGAGACGACCAAAAACCAAGATGAGACGACCAAAGACAAAGATGAGACGACTAAAAACCAAGATGGAGATGACTAAAAACCAAGATGAGACGACCAAAAACCAAGATGAGATGACCAAAGACCAAGATGAGACGACCAAAAACCAAGATGAGACGACCAAAGACAAAGATGAGACGACCAAAAACCAAGATGAGACGACCAAAGACAAAGATGAGACGACCAAAAACCAAGATGAGACGACCAAAACCAAGATGAGACGACTAAAAACCAAGATGAGACGACCAAAGACCAAGATGCTTTTAGCATTCACACCAATTATTTGTGTGGTGTAAACAAACTTATGTTTAATTGCATGTAAAGTGTAAAACGTTACATGTATAATAATAACAATAATAATAATAACAATAATAATAATAACAATAATAATAAAAATAACAATAATAATAATAATAACAACAATAATAATAATAACAATAATAACAATAATAATAATAAAAACAATAATAAAAATTATAATAATAATAACAATAACAATAATAATAACAATAACAATAATAACAATAATAATAATAATCATTATAATAATAATAATAATAATAATCATTTTAATAATAATAAAATAATAACAATAATAATAACAATAACAATAATAATAATAATAATAATCATTATAATAATGATAACAATAACAATAATAACAATAACAATAATAACAATAATAATAATAATAACAATAATAACAATAACAATAATAATAACAATAATAATAATAATAACAATAACAATAATAATAACAATAACAATAACAATAATAATAACAATAACAATAATAATAATAATAATAATAACAATAACAATAATAATAACAATAATAATAACAATAACAATAATAATAACAATAACAATAATAATAATAATAATAATAATAATAATAATAATGTGGTGTGTCAGTGGTCGGTGAGCGTCTCACCATGATGATGTCTCCGGCCCGGATGTTGAGGGCGGTCGGATCGTGGAGGTTCCAGAAGTCCTTCAGAGCTCTGACCTGCAGAACACCCGTCGCATCTGTGGGCGGGTCAGGGACAAGACCAGAACCAGAACCAGGTGAGTCCAAACCTTCAGCAAAACCCAACCTTATTATTAAATCACTAATCATTAATCATTAATCATTAATCATTAAACATTAATCATTAATCATTAATCATTAAACATTAATCATTAATCATTAAACATTAATCATTAATCATTAATCATTAATCATTAATCATTAAACATTAATCATTAATCATTAAACATTAATCATTAATCATTAATCATTAAACATTAATCATTAATCATTAATCATTAATCATTAAACATTAATCATTAATCATTAAACATTAATCATTAATCATTAATCATTAATCATTAATCATTAATAATTAAACATTGATCATTAATCATTAATCATTAATAATTAAACATTGATCATTAATCATTAATCATTAAACATTAATCATTAATCATTGATCATTAATCATTAATCATTAATCATTAAACATTAATCATTAAACATTAATCATTAATCGTTAATCATTAAACATTAATCATTAAACATTAATCATTAATAATTAAACATTAATCATTAATCATTAAACATTAATCATTAATCATTAATCATTGATCATTAATCATTAATCATTGATCATTAATCATTAATCATTAATCATTAATCATTAAACATTAATCATTAATCATTAAACATTAATCATTAATCATTAATCATTGATCATTAATCATTAATCATTGATCATTAATCATTAATCATTAATCATTAATCATTAAACATTAATCATTAATCATTGATCATTAATCATTAATAATTAAACATTGATCATTAATCATTAATCATTGATCATTAATCATTAATAATTAAACATTGATCATTAATCATTAATCATTGATCATTAATCATTAATCATTAAACATTGATCATTAATCATTAAACATTAATCATTGATCATTAATCATTAATCATTAATCATTAATAATTAAACATTGATCATTAATCATTAATCATTAATCATTAATCATTAATCATTAATAATTAAACATTGATCATTAATCATTAATCATTGATCATTAATCATTGATCATTAATCATTGATCATTAATCATTAATCATTGATCATTAATCATTAATCATTAATCATTAATAATTAAACATTGATCATTAATCATTAATCATTAATCATTGATCATTAATCATTAATAATTAAACATTGATCATTAATCATTAATCATTAAACATTGATCATTAATCATTAATAATTAAACATTGATCATTAATCATTAATCATTAATCATTAATCATTAATCATTAATGGATAATAAAATAAAGGTAAATGATCCATATTATGATAAAAACAGAGAAACTAAAAGACAGGAAGTCAGCGCTGGTTTCCAAAATAAGATATTGATTTTTTCTTCTTTTTTAACTCTGATGGAAACACGTCAACAATGAATCCACAGCGTGTTGAGTCTTTGAGTCGTCGAGTCTTTGAGTCTTTGAGTCTTTGAGAGGTTGAGTCGTCGAGTCTCCGCCGCCGTAAACAAGACGGGAAACTCTCTCCGCCATGTTGGAATCACTTCAACACAAACCGCTCATTACTCCTCAGTTCCCACAGGAAGTACTTCAACACACACACACACACACACACACACACACACACACACACACACACACACACACACACACACACACACACACACACACACGTACAGCAGTCTGGTCTTTGAAGCTGTGAGAGCCGACTGATAAAAGAGACTGAACGTTACGTAACCTAAACTCTAAACTCTAAACTCTAAACTGAAGCTGCTGAAAGAAACTCACAGAGAGCAGACAGAAAGACACGAAGACATGAAGAAGAAGAGAAGAAGAAGAAGGAGGAGAGGAAGGAGAGAAGGAAGGAGAGGAAGAAGAAGAAGAAGAGGAAGAAAATGAAGAAGAAGAGGAAGGAGAATAAGAAGAGGAAGAAGAGGAAGAAGGAGAGGAAGAAGGAGAGGAAGAAGAGGAGGAAGGAGAGGAAGATGAGGAGGAAGAGGAAGAAGAGGAAGAAGAGGAAGGAGAGGAGGAAGAAGAGGAGGAAGGAGAGGGAGGAGAGGAGGAAGAGGAAGAAGGAGAAGAAGAAGAGAAGGAAGAGGAAGAAGAGGAAGAAGAGGAAGAAGGAGAGGGAGGAGAGGAGGAAGGAGAGGAAGGAGAGGAGGAAGAAGAGGAGGGAGGAGAGGGAGGAGAGGAGGAAGGAGAGGAAGGAGAGGAGGAAGAGGAAGAAGAGGAGGGAGGAGAGGGAGGAGAGGAGGAAGAGGAGGAAGAAGAGGAGGAAGAGGAGGAAGAGGAGGAAGAGGAAGAAGAGGAGGAAGAGGAGGAAGAGGAGTGTTGGTTTGGACCTCGGAGCAGCTGCTTGATGTCTCTGCTGGCGTGCGACGTGGTGAACTGGTTGACGATGTCCAGCGCTGTCTGGTTGTAGGTGTTTCTGATGTTCACATCCACTCCAGCCTGCAGGGACAACATGAAGGACAAAGACATTTATTCTGTCTCATCTCTGTGTTCCTAAACATCTGTTTATTACCACGCTGTATGGAGAGCTAAACATCTGTTTATTACCACGCTGTATGGAGAGCTAAACATCTGTTTATTACCACGCTGTATGGAGAGCTAAACATCTGTTTATTACCACGCTGTATGGGGAGCTTAACATCTGTTTATTACCACGCCGTGTTGAGAGCTCAACATCTGTTTATTACCACGCTGTATAGAGAGCTAAACATCTGTTTATTACCACGCTGTATGGAGAGCTAAACATCTGTTTATTACCAGGCTGTATGGAGAGCTAAACATCTGTTTATTACCACGCTGTATGGAGAGCTAAACATCTGTTTATTACCACGCTGTATGGAGAGCTAAACATCTGTTTATTACCACGCTGTATGGAGAGCTAAACATCTGTTTATTACCACGCTCTATAGAGAGCTAAACATCTAATTATGACCAGGCTGTATGGAGAGCTAAACATCTGTTTATTACCACGTCCTGTTGAGAGCTAAACATCTGTGTATTACCACGCTGTATGGAGAGCAAAACATCTGTTTATTACAATGCTGTATAGAGAGCTAAACATCTGTTTATTACCACGCTGTATGGAGAGCTAAACATCTGTTTATTACAATGCTGTATAGAGAGCTAAACATCTGTTTATTACAATGCTGTATAGAGAGCTAAACATCTGTTTATTACCACGCTGTATGGAGAGCTAAACATCTGTTTATTACCACGCTGTATGGAGAGCTAAACATCTGTTTATTACCACGCTGTATAGAGAGCTAAACATCTGTTTATTACCACGCTGTATGGAGAGCTAAACATCTGTTTATTACAATGCTGTATAGAGAGCTAAACATCTGTTTATTACCACGCTGTATAGAGAGCTAAACATCTGTTTATTACCACGCTGTATGGAGAGCTAAACATCTGTTTATTACCACGCTGTATGGAGAGCTTAACATCTGTTTATTACCACGCCGAGTTGAGAGCTCAACATCTGTTTATTACCACGCTGTATAGAGAGCTAAACATCTGTTTATTACCACGCTGTATGGAGAGCTAAACATCTGTTTATTACCAGGCTGTATAGAGAGCTAAACATGTGTTTATTACCACGCTGTATAGAGAGCTAAACATCTGTTTATTACCACGCTGTATGGAGAGCTAAACATCTGTTTATTACCACGCTGTATGGAGAGCTAAACATCTGTTTATTACCACGCTGTATGGAGAGCTTAACATCTGTTTATTACCACGCCGTGTTGAGAGCTCAACATCTGTTTATTACCACGCTGTATAGAGAGCTAAACATCTGTTTATTACCACGCTGTATGGAGAGCTAAACATCTGTTTATTACCAGGCTGTATGGAGAGCTAAACATCTGTTTATTACCACGCTGTATGGAGAGCTAAACATCTGTTTATTACCACGCTGTATGGAGAGCTAAACATCTGTTTATTACCACGCTGTATGGAGAGCTAAACATCTGTTTATTACCACGCTCTATAGAGAGCTAAACATCTAATTATGACCAGGCTGTATTGAGAGCTAAACATCTGTTTATTACCACGTCCTGTTGAGAGCTAAACATCTGTGTATTACCACGCTGTATGGAGAGCTAAACATCTGTTTATTACAATGCTGTATAGAGAGCTAAACATCTGTTTATTACCACGCTGTATGGAGAGCTAAACATCTGTTTATTACCACGCTGTATGGAGAGCTTAACATCTGTTTATTACCACGCCGTGTTGAGAGCTCAACATCTGTTTATTACCACGCTGTATAGAGAGCTAAACATCTGTTTATTACCACGCTGTATGGAGAGCTAAACATCTGTTTATTACCAGGCTGTATAGAGAGCTAAACATCTGTTTATTACCACGCTGTATAGAGAGCTAAACATCTGTTTATTACCAGGCTGTATGGAGAGATAAACATCTGTTTATTACCACGTCCTGTTGAGAGCTAAACATCTGTGTATTACCACGCTGTATGGAGAGCTAAACATCTGTTTATTACCAAGCTGTATGGAGAGCTAAACATCTGTTTATTACCACGCTCTATAGAGAGCTAAACATCTAATTATGACCAGGCTGTATGGAGAGCTAAACATCTGTTTATTACCACGTCCTGTTGAGAGCTAAACATCTGTGTATTACCACGCTGTATGGAGAGCTTAACATCTGTTTATTACCACGCCGTGTTGAGAGCTCAACATCTGTTTATTACCACGCTGTATGGAGAGCTAAACATCTGTTTATTACCACGCTGTATGGAGAGCTTAACATCTGTTTATTACCACGCCGTGTTGAGAGCTCAACATCTGTTTATTACCACGCTGTATAGAGAGCTAAACATCTGTTTATTACCACGCTGTATGGAGAGCTAAACATCTGTTTATTACCAGGCTGTATAGAGAGCTAAACATCTGTTTATTACCACGCTGTATAGAGAGCTAAACATCTGTTTATTACCAGGCTGTATGGAGAGCTAAACATCTGTTTATTACCACGTCCTGTTGAGAGCTAAACATCTGTGTATTACCACGCTGTATGGAGAGCTAAACATCTGTTTATTACAATGCTGTATAGAGAGCTAAACATCTGTTTATTACCACGCTGTATAGAGAGCTAAACATCTGTTTATTACCACGCCGTGTAGAGAGCTAAACATCTGTGTATTACCACGCTCTATGGAGAGCTAAACATCTGTTTATTACAATGCTGTATAGAGAGCTAAACATCTGTTTATTACCACGCCGTGTAGAGAGCTAAACATCTGTTTATTACCACGCCGTATAGAGAGCTAAACATCTGTTTATTACCCCGCTGTATAGAGAGCTAAACATCTGTTTATTACCAGGCTGTATGGAGAGCTAAACATCTGTTTATTACCACGCTGTATGGAGAGCTAAACATCTGTTTATTACCACGCTGTATGGAGAGCTAAACATCTGTTTATTACCACGCTGTATGGAGAGCTAAACATCTGTTTATTACCACGCTCTATAGAGAGCTAAACATCTAATTATGACCAGGCTGTATGGAGAGCTAAACATCTGTTTATTACCACGTCCTGTTGAGAGCTAAACATCTGTGTATTACCACGCTGTATGGAGAGCAAAACATCTGTTTATTACAATGCTGTATAGAGAGCTAAACATCTGTTTATTACCACGCTGTATGGAGAGCTAAACATCTGTTTATTACAATGCTGTATAGAGAGCTAAACATCTGTTTATTACAATGCTGTATAGAGAGCTAAACATCTGTTTATTACCACGCTGTATGGAGAGCTAAACATCTGTTTATTACCACGCTGTATGGAGAGCTAAACATCTGTTTATTACCACGCTGTATAGAGAGCTAAACATCTGTTTATTACCACGCTGTATGGAGAGCTAAACATCTGTTTATTACAATGCTGTATAGAGAGCTAAACATCTGTTTATTACCACGCTGTATAGAGAGCTAAACATCTGTTTATTACCACGCTGTATGGAGAGCTAAACATCTGTTTATTACCACGCTGTATGGAGAGCTTAACATCTGTTTATTACCACGCCGTGTTGAGAGCTCAACATCTGTTTATTACCACGCTGTATAGAGAGCTAAACATCTGTTTATTACCACGCTGTATGGAGAGCTAAACATCTGTTTATTACCAGGCTGTATAGAGAGCTAAACATGTGTTTATTACCACGCTGTATAGAGAGCTAAACATCTGTTTATTACCACGCTGTATGGAGAGCTAAACATCTGTTTATTACCACGCTGTATGGAGAGCTAAACATCTGTTTATTACCACGCTGTATGGAGAGCTTAACATCTGTTTATTACCACGCCGTGTTGAGAGCTCAACATCTGTTTATTACCACGCTGTATAGAGAGCTAAACATCTGTTTATTACCACGCTGTATGGAGAGCTAAACATCTGTTTATTACCAGGCTGTATGGAGAGCTAAACATCTGTTTATTACCACGCTGTATGGAGAGCTAAACATCTGTTTATTACCACGCTGTATGGAGAGCTAAACATCTGTTTATTACCACGCTGTATGGAGAGCTAAACATCTGTTTATTACCACGCTCTATAGAGAGCTAAACATCTAATTATGACCAGGCTGTATTGAGAGCTAAACATCTGTTTATTACCACGTCCTGTTGAGAGCTAAACATCTGTGTATTACCACGCTGTATGGAGAGCTAAACATCTGTTTATTACAATGCTGTATAGAGAGCTAAACATCTGTTTATTACCACGCTGTATGGAGAGCTAAACATCTGTTTATTACCACGCTGTATGGAGAGCTTAACATCTGTTTATTACCACGCCGTGTTGAGAGCTCAACATCTGTTTATTACCACGCTGTATAGAGAGCTAAACATCTGTTTATTACCACGCTGTATGGAGAGCTAAACATCTGTTTATTACCAGGCTGTATAGAGAGCTAAACATCTGTTTATTACCACGCTGTATAGAGAGCTAAACATCTAATTATGACCAGGCTGTATGGAGAGCTAAACATCTGTTTATTACCACGTCCTGTTGAGAGCTAAACATCTGTGTATTACCACGCTGTATGGAGAGCTAAACATCTGTTTATTACCAAGCTGTATGGAGAGCTAAACATCTGTTTATTACCACGCTCTATAGAGAGCTAAACATCTAATTATGACCAGGCTGTATGGAGAGCTAAACATCTGTTTATTACCACGTCCTGTTGAGAGCTAAACATCTGTGTATTACCACGCTGTATGGAGAGCTAAACATCTGTTTATTACAATGCTGTATAGAGAGCTAAACATCTGTTTATTACCACGCTGTATGGAGAGCTTAACATCTGTTTATTACCACGCCGTGTTGAGAGCTCAACATCTGTTTATTACCACGCTGTATGGAGAGCTAAACATCTGTTTATTACCACTCTGTATGGAGAGCTTAACATCTGTTTATTACCACGCCGTGTTGAGAGCTCAACATCTGTTTATTACCACGCTGTATAGAGAGCTAAACATCTGTTTATTACCACGCTGTATGGAGAGCTAAACATCTGTTTATTACCAGGCTGTATAGAGAGCTAAACATCTGTTTATTACCACGCTGTATAGAGAGCTAAACATCTGTTTATTACCAGGCTGTATGGAGAGCTAAACATCTGTTTATTACCACGTCCTGTTGAGAGCTAAACATCTGTGTATTACCACGCTGTATGGAGAGCTAAACATCTGTTTATTACAATGCTGTATAGAGAGCTAAACATCTGTTTATTACCACGCTGTATAGAGAGCTAAACATCTGTTTATTACCACGCCGTGTAGAGAGCTAAACATCTGTGTATTACCACGCTCTATGGAGAGCTAAACATCTGTTTATTACAATGCTGTATAGAGAGCTAAACATCTGTTTATTACCACGCCGTGTAGAGAGCTAAACATCTGTTTATTACCACGCCGTATAGAGAGCTAAACATCTGTTTATTACCACACTGTATGGAGAGCTAAACATCTGTTTATTACCAAGCTGTATAGAAGGCTAAACATCTGTTTATTACCACACTGTATAGAGAGCTAAACATCTGTTTATTACCAGGCTGTATGGAGAGCTAAACATCTGTTTATTACCAGGCTGTATAGAGAGCTAAACATCTGTTTATTACCACGCTGTATGGAGAGCTAAACATCTGTTTATTACCACGCTGTATAGAGAGCTAAACATCTGTTTATTACCACGCTGTATGGTGAGCTAAACATCTGTTTATTACAATGCTGAATAGAGAGCTAAACATCTGTTTATTACCACGCTGTATGGAGAGCTTAACATCTGTTTATTACCACGCCGTGTTGAGAGCTCAACATCTGTTTATTACCACGCTGTATAGAGAGCTAAACATCTGTTTATTACCACGCTGTATGGAGAGCTAAACATCTGTTTATTACCAGGCTGTATGGAGAGCTAAACATCTGTTTATTACCACGCTGTATGGAGAGCTAAACATCTGTTTATTACCACGCTGTATGGAGAGCTAAACATCTGTTTATTACCACGCTGTATGGAGAGCTAAACATCTGTTTATTACCACGCTCTATAGAGAGCTAAACATCTAATTATGACCAGGCTGTATTGAGAGCTAAACATCTGTTTATTACCACGTCCTGTTGAGAGCTAAACATCTGTGTATTACCACGCTGTATGGAGAGCTAAACATCTGTTTATTACAATGCTGTATAGAGAGCTAAACATCTGTTTATTACCACGCTGTATGGAGAGCTAAACATCTGTTTATTACCACGCTGTATGGAGAGCTTAACATCTGTTTATTACCACGCCGTGTTGAGAGCTCAACATCTGTTTATTACCACGCTGTATAGAGAGCTAAACATCTGTTTATTACCACGCTGTATGGAGAGCTAAACATCTGTTTATTACCAGGCTGTATAGAGAGCTAAACATCTGTTTATTACCACGCTGTATAGAGAGCTAAACATCTAATTATGACCAGGCTGTATGGAGAGCTAAACATCTGTTTATTACCACGTCCTGTTGAGAGCTAAACATCTGTGTATTACCACGCTGTATGGAGAGCTAAACATCTGTTTATTACCAAGCTGTATGGAGAGCTAAACATCTGTTTATTACCACGCTCTATAGAGAGCTAAACATCTAATTATGACCAGGCTGTATGGAGAGCTAAACATCTGTTTATTACCACGTCCTGTTGAGAGCTAAACATCTGTGTATTACCACGCTGTATGGAGAGCTAAACATCTGTTTATTACAATGCTGTATAGAGAGCTAAACATCTGTTTATTACCACGCTGTATGGAGAGCTTAACATCTGTTTATTACCACGCCGTGTTGAGAGCTCAACATCTGTTTATTACCACGCTGTATGGAGAGCTAAACATCTGTTTATTACCACGCTGTATGGAGAGCTTAACATCTGTTTATTACCACGCCGTGTTGAGAGCTCAACATCTGTTTATTACCACGCTGTATAGAGAGCTAAACATCTGTTTATTACCACGCTGTATGGAGAGCTAAACATCTGTTTATTACCAGGCTGTATAGAGAGCTAAACATCTGTTTATTACCACGCTGTATAGAGAGCTAAACATCTGTTTATTACCAGGCTGTATGGAGAGCTAAACATCTGTTTATTACCACGTCCTGTTGAGAGCTAAACATCTGTGTATTACCACGCTGTATGGAGAGCTAAACATCTGTTTATTACAATGCTGTATAGAGAGCTAAACATCTGTTTATTACCACGCTGTATAGAGAGCTAAACATCTGTTTATTACCACGCCGTGTAGAGAGCTAAACATCTGTGTATTACCACGCTCTATGGAGAGCTAAACATCTGTTTATTACAATGCTGTATAGAGAGCTAAACATCTGTTTATTACCACGCCGTGTAGAGAGCTAAACATCTGTTTATTACCACGCCGTATAGAGAGCTAAACATCTGTTTATTACCCCGCTGTATAGAGAGCTAAACATCTGTTTATTACCACACTGTATGGAGAGCTAAACATCTGTTTATTACCAAGCTGTATAGAAGGCTAAACATCTGTTTATTACCACACTGTATAGAGAGCTAAACATCTGTTTATTACCAGGCTGTATGGAGAGCTAAACATCTGTTTATTACCAGGCTGTATAGAGAGCTAAACATCTGTTTATTACCACGCTGTATGGAGAGCTAAACATCTGTTTATTACCACGCTGTATAGAGAGCTAAACATCTGTTTATTACCACGCTGTATGGTGAGCTAAACATCTGTTTATTACAATGCTGTATAGAGAGCTAAACATCTGTTTATTACCACGCTGTATGGAGAGCTTAACATCTGTTTATTACCACGCCGTGTTGAGAGCTCAACATCTGTTTATTACCACGCTGTATAGAGAGCTAAACATTTGTTTATTACCACGCTGTATGGAGAGCTAAACATCTGTTTATTACCAGGCTGTATAGAGAGCTAAACATCTGTTTATTACCACGCTGTATAGAGAGCTAAACATCTGTTTATTACCACGCTGTATGGAGAGCTAAACATCTGTTTATTACAATGCTGTATAGAGAGCTAAACATCTGTTTATTACCACGCTGTATAGAGAGCTAAACATCTGTTTATTACCACGCTGTATGGAGAGCTAAACATCTGTTTATTACCACGCTGTATGGAGAGCTTAACATCTGTTTATTACCACGCCGAGTTGAGAGCTCAACATCTGTTTATTACCACGCTGTATAGAGAGCTAAACATCTGTTTATTACCACGCTGTATGGAGAGCTAAACATCTGTTTATTACCAGGCTGTATAGAGAGCTAAACATCTGTTTATTACCACGCTGTATGGAGAGCTAAACATCTGTTTATTACCACGCTGTATAGAGAGCTAAACATCTGTTTATTACCACGTCCTGTTGAGAGCTAAACATCTGTGTATTACCACGCTGTATGGAGAGCTAAACATCTGTTTATTACAATGCTGTATAGAGAGCTAAACATCTCTTTATTACCACGCTGTATAGAGAGCTAAACATCTGTTTATTACCACGCCGTGTAGAAAGCTAAACATCTGTGTATTACCACGCTGTATGGAGAGCTAAACATCTGTTTATTACAATGCTGTATAGAGAGCTAAACATCTGTTTATTACCACGCCGTGTAGAGCTAAACATCTGTTTATTACCACGCCGTATAGAGAGCTAAACATCTGTTTATTACCCCGCTGTATAGAGAGCTAAACATCTGTTTATTACCACACTGTATGGAGAGCTAAACATCTGTTTATTACCAGGCTGTATAGAAGGCTAAACATCTATTTATTACCACACTGTATAGAGAGCTAAACATCTGTTTATTACCAGGCTGTATGGAGAGCTAAACATCTGTTTATTACCAGGCTGTATAGAGAGCTAAACATCTGTTTATTACCACGCTGTATGGAGAGCTAAACATCTGTTTATTACCACGCCGTATAGTGCTACACATCTGTTTATTACCACGCCGTATAGAGTGCTAAACATCTGTTTATTACCACGCCGTATAGAGAGCTAAACATCTGTTTATTACCACGCTCTATGGAGAGCTAAACATCTGTTTATTACCAGGCTGTATAGAGAGCTAAACATCTGTTTATTACCACGCCCTGTTGAGAGCTAAACATCTGTTTATTACCACGCTGTATGGAGAGCTAAACATCTGTTTATTACCACGCTGTGTTGAGAGCTAAACATCTGTTTATTACCACGCTGTATAGAGAGCTAAACATCTGTTTATTACCACGCCGTAAAGAGATAAACATCTGTTTATTACCACGCTGTATAGAGAGCTAAACATCTGTTTATTACCACACTGTATAGAGAGCTAAACATCTGTTTATTACCACACTGTATAGAGAGCTAAACATCTGTTTATTACCACGCTGTATGGAGAGCTAAACATCTGTTTATTACCACGCTGTATGGAGAGCTAAACATCTGTTTATTACCACGCTGTATAGAGAGCTAAACATCTGTTTATTACCACGCCGTATAGAGAGCTAAACATCTGTTTATTACCAGGCTGTATAGAGAGCTAAACATCTGTTTATTACCACGCTGTATAGAGAGCTAAACATCTGTTTATTACCAGGCTGTATGGAGAGCTAAACATCTGTTTATTACCACGCCGTGTTGAGAGCTAAACATCTGTTTATTATCACGCTGTATAGAGAGCTAAACATCTGTTTATTACCACGCTGTATAGAGAGCTAAACATCTGTTTATTACCACGCTGTATGGAGAGCTAAACATATGTTTATTGCGCCGTAGAGAGGGGAAAACATCTGTTTATTACCACGCTGTATAGAGAGCTAAACATCTGTTTATTACCACACCGTATAGAGAGCTAAACATCTGTTTATTACCACGAGGTATAGAGAGCTAACCATCTTTTTATTACCACGCTGTATAGAGAGCTAAACATCTATTTATTACCACGCTGTATAGAGAGCTAAACATATGTTTATTACCACGCTGTATAGAGAGCTAAACATCTGTTTATTACCACGCTGTATGGAGAGCTAAACATCTGTTTATTACCACGCTGTATGGAGAGCTAAACATCTGTTTATTACCACGCCGTATAGAGAGCTAAACATCTGTTTATTACCAGGCTGTATGGAGAGCTAAACATCTGTTTATTACCAGGCTGTATAGAGAGCTAAACATCTGTTTATTACCATGCTCTATAGAGAGCTAAACATCTGTTTATTACCACGCCGTATAAAGAGCTAAACATCTGTTTATTACCACGCTGTATAGAGAGCTAAACATCTGTTTATTACCAGGCTGTATAGAGAGCTAAACATCTGTTTATTACCACGCTCTATAGAGAGCTAAACATCTGTTTATTACCACACTGTATAGAGAGCTAAACATATGTTTATTACCACGCTGTATAGAGAGCTAAACATCTGTTTATTACCACGCTGTATAGAGAGCTAAACATCTGTTTATTACCAGGCTGTATAGAGAGCTAAACATCTGTTTATTACCACGCCGTATAGAGAGCTAAACATCTGTTTATTACCACGCTGTATAGAGAGCTAAACATCTGTTTATTACCAGGCTGTATAGAGAGCTAAACATCTGTTTATTACCACGCTCTATAGAGAGCTAAACATCTGTTTATTACCACACTGTATAGAGAGCTAAACATATGTTTATTACCACGCCGTATAGAGAGCTAAACATCTGTTTATTACCAGGCTGTATAGAGAGCTAAACATCTGTTTATTACCAGGCTGTATAGAGAGCTAAACATCTGTTTATTACCACGCTCTATAGAGAGCTAAACATCTGTTTATTACCACGCCGTATAGAGAGCTAAACATCTGTTTATTACCAGGCTGTATAGAGAGCTAAACATCTGTTTATTACCACGCTGTATAGAGAGCTAAACATCTGTTTATTACCACGCTCTATAGAGAGCTAAACATCTGTTTATTACCACACTGTATAGAGAGCTAAACATATGTTTATTACCACGCTGTATAGAGAGCTAAACATCTGTTTATTACCACGCCGTATAGAGAGCTAAACATCTGTTTATTACCAGGCTGTATGGAGAGCTAAACATCTGTTTATTACCACGCTCTATAGAGAGCTAAACATCTGTTTATTACCACACTGTATAGAGAGCTAAACATCTGTTTATTACCACGCTGTATAGAGAGCTAAACATCTGTTTATTACCACACTGTATAGAGAGCTAAACATCTGTTTATTACCACGCTGTATAGAGAGCTAAACATCTGTTTATTACCACACTGTATAGAGAGCTAAACATCTGTTTATTACCACGCTGTATAGAGAGCTAAACATCTGTTTATTACCACACTGTATAGAGAGCTAAACATCTGTTTATTACCACGCCGTATAGAGTGCTACAGGAATCCTGAAACTGAGCTGTTTGTAGCCTAGGTAGATTTTCACTTCACAAATCATAAATCATAAAGTGGTGTTCGTTAGTGGAGATTATATTCATGAACAAAACGTGTCAGTGTCATAAACGTTTGTCTATTTTCTGTTATAATCCAAAACCCAATGGAACAATCCCATTGGCTGTTAGCGGAGGGAACCAGGGAGATGATCACTTCCTGTTAGGAACCAGGGAGATGATCACTTCCTGTTAGTGGAAGGAACACTTCCTGTTGGACTAGAGAAATACCTTGGAGCCCTCTATCATTGTAGGTCAAAAAATTTGTCTAAATTACGAAGCTGGAGGAGACGGTAATATATCTAATATTCAGAGAAAAAAAACTCTGAAGTCACAAATTTATGAGAAAAAACTGGTCAGGTGACTGCTGACATCACTCAGTGTGTTGTCAGGTGACTGCTGACATCACTCAGTGTGTTGTCAGGTGACTGCTGACATCACTCAGTGTGTTGTCAGGTGACTGCTGACATCACTCCGTGTGTTGTCAGGTGACTCAGTGTGTTGTCAGGTGACTCAGTGTGTTGTCAGGTGACTCAGTGTGTTGTCAGGTGACTCAGTGTGTTGTCAGGTGACTCAACGTGTTGTCAGGTGACTCAGTGTGTTGTCAGGTGACTCAGTGTGTTGTCAGGTGACTCAGTGTGTTGTCAGGTGACTCAACGTGTTGTCAGGTGACTCAGTGTGTTGTCAGGTGACTCAGTGTGTTGTCAGGTGACTCAGTGTGTTGTCAGGTGACTCAGTGTGTTGTCAGGTGACTCAGTGTGTTGTCAGGTGACTCAGTGTGTTGTCAGGGGAACTCACGTCCAGCAGCAGGCGGACCACGTCCGTCTTCCCGTACAGAGACGCTTCATGCAGCGCCGTTCCAGACTTGGTGGTCTTGTTGATGTCGATGCCGGCCGTCAGCAGCAGACTGCAACAAAACAGATCCACCTCTGAGTCCTGAAGCTGAGTCCTGAACCTGAAACTGGGTCCTGAACCTGGACCTGAAGCTGAATCCTGAGCCTGGGTCCTGAAGCTGAGTCCTGAACCTGAGTCCTGAAGGTGTGTCCTGAAGCTGAGTCCTGAACCTGAGTCCTGAAGGTGTGTCCTGAAGCTGAGTCCTGAACCTGAGTCCTGAAGGTGTGTCCTGAAGCTGAGTCCTGAACCTGAGTCCTGAACCTTAGTCCTGAACCTGAGTCCTGAACCTGAGTCCTGAAGGTGTGTCCTGAAGCTGAGTCCTGAAGCTGGGTCCTAAAACTGAGTCCTGAAGCTGAGTCCTGAACCTGAGTCCTGAACCTGAGTCCTGAACCTGAGTCCTCAACCTGAGTCCTGAAGCTGGGTCCTAAAACTGAGTCCTGAAGCTGAGTCCTGAACCTGAGTCCTGAACCTGAGTCCTGAACCTGGGTCCTGAACCTGAGTCCTAAAACTGAGTCCTGAGCCTGGGTCCTGAACCTGAGTCCTGAAGGTGTGTCCTGAAGCTGAGTCCTGAACCTGAGTCCTGAACCTGAGTCCTGAAGGTGTGTCCTGAACCTGAGTCCTGAGTCCTGAATCTGAGTCCTGAAGGTGTGTCCTGAAGCTGAGTCCTGAACCTGAGTCCTGAACCTGAATCCTGAACCTGAAACTGGGTCCTGAACCTGAACCTGAAGCTGAATCCTGAAGCTGAGTCCTGAATCTGAGTCCTGAAGCTGAGTCCTGAAGCTGAGTCCTGAGTCCTGAACCTGAGTCCTGAAGGTGTGTCCTGAAGCTGAGTCCTGAACCTGAGTCCTGAACCTGAAGCTGAATCCTGAACCTGAACCTGAACCTGAAGCTGAATCCTGAAGCTGAGTCCTGAACCTGAAGCTGAATCCTGAACCTGAAACTGGGTCCTGAACCGGAACCTGAACCTGGGTCCTGAACCTGAGTCCTGAAGGTGTGTCCTGAAGCTGAGTCCTGAACCTGAGTCCTGAACCTGAGTCCTGAACCTGAGTCCTGAACCTGAGTCCTGAAGGTGTGTCCTGAACCTGAGTCCTGAGTCCTGAACCTGAGTCCTGAAGGTGTGTCCTGAAGCTGAGTCCTGAACCTGAGTCCTGAACCTGAAGCTGAATCCTGAACCTGAAACTGGGTCCTGAACCTGAACCTGAAGCTGAATCCTGAAGCTGAGTCCTGAAGCTGAGTCCTGAACCTGAGTCCTGAGTCCTGAACCTCAGTCCTGAAGGTGTGTCCTGAAGCTGAGTCCTGAACCTGAGTCCTGAACCTGAAGCTGAATCCTGAACCTGAAACTGGGTCCTGAACCTGAACCTGAACCTGAACCTGAAGCTGAATCCTGAAGCTGAGTCCTGAACCTGAAGCTGAATCCTGAACCTGAAACTGGGTCCCGAACCGGAACCTGAACCTGAGTCCTGAACCTGAGTCCTGAAGGTGTGTCCTGAAGCTGAGTCCTGAACCTGAGTCCTGAACCTGAGTCCTGAACCTGAGTCCTGAAGGTGTGTCCTGAACCTGAGTCCTGAGTCCTGAACCTGAGTCCTGAAGGTGTGTCCTGAAGCTGAGTCCTGAACCTGAGTCCTGAACCTGAAGCTGAATCCTGAACCTGAAACTGGGTCCTGAACCTGAACCTGAACCTGAAGCTGAATCCTGAAGCTGAGTCCTGAAGCTGAGTCCTGAACCTGAGTCCTGAGTCCTGAACCTGAGTCCTGAAGGTGTGTCCTGAAGCTGAGTCCTGAACCTGAGTCCTGAACCTGAAGCTGAATCCTGAACCTGAAACTGGATCCTGAACCTGAACCTGAACCTGAACCTGAACCTGAAGCTGAATCCTGAAGCTTAGTCCTGAACCTGAAGCTGAATCCTGAACCTGAAACTGGGTCCTGAACCTGAACCTGAAGCTGAATCCTGAGCCTGGGTCCTGAAGCTGAGTCCTGAACCTGAGTCCTGAAGGTGTGTCCTGAAGCTGAGTCCTGAACCTGAGTCCTGAACCTGAAGCTGAATCCTGAACCTGAACCTGAACCTGAAGCTGAATCCTGAAGCTGAGTCCTGAACCTGAAGCTGAATCCTGAACCTGAAACTGGGTCCTGAACCGGAACCTGAACCTGGGTCCTGAACCTGAGTCCTGAAGGTGTGTCCTGAAGCTGAGTCCTGAACCTGAGTCCTGAACCTGAGTCCTGAACCTGAGTCCTGAACCTGAGTCCTGAAGGTGTGTCCTGAACCTGAGTCCTGAGTCCTGAACCTGAGTCCTGAAGGTGTGTCCTGAAGCTGAGTCCTGAACCTGAGTCCTGAACCTGAAGCTGAATCCTGAACCTGAAACTGGGTCCTGAACCTGAACCTGAAGCTGAATCCTGAAGCTGAGTCCTGAAGCTGAGTCCTGAACCTGAGTCCTGAGTCCTGAACCTCAGTCCTGAAGGTGTGTCCTGAAGCTGAGTCCTGAACCTGAGTCCTGAACCTGAAGCTGAATCCTGAACCTGAAACTGGGTCCTGAACCTGAACCTGAACCTGAACCTGAAGCTGAATCCTGAAGCTGAGTCCTGAACCTGAAGCTGAATCCTGAACCTGAAACTGGGTCCCGAACCGGAACCTGAACCTGAGTCCTGAACCTGAGTCCTGAAGGTGTGTCCTGAAGCTGAGTCCTGAACCTGAGTCCTGAACCTGAGTCCTGAACCTGAGTCCTGAAGGTGTGTCCTGAACCTGAGTCCTGAGTCCTGAACCTGAGTCCTGAAGGTGTGTCCTGAAGCTGAGTCCTGAACCTGAGTCCTGAACCTGAAGCTGAATCCTGAACCTGAAACTGGGTCCTGAACCTGAACCTGAACCTGAAGCTGAATCCTGAAGCTGAGTCCTGAAGCTGAGTCCTGAACTTGAGTCCTGAGTCCTGAACCTGAGTCCTGAAGGTGTGTCCTGAAGCTGAGTCCTGAACCTGAGTCCTGAACCTGAAGCTGAATCCTGAACCTGAAACTGGATCCTGAACCTGAACCTGAACCTGAACCTGAACCTGAAGCTGAATCCTGAAGCTTAGTCCTGAACCTGAAGCTGAATCCTGAACCTGAAACTGGGTCCTGAACCTGAACCTGAAGCTGAATCCTGAGCCTGGGTCCTGAAGCTGAGTCCTGAACCTGAGTCCTGAAGGTGTGTCCTGAAGCTGAGTCCTGAACCTGAGTCCTGAACCTGAAGCTGAATCCTGAACCTGAAACTGGGTCCTGAACCTGAACCTGAACCTGAACCTGAAGCTGAATCCTGAAGCTTAGTCCTGAACCTGAAGCTGAATCCTGAACCTGAAACTGGGTCCTGAACCTGAACCTGAAGCTGAATCCTGAGCCTGGGTCCTGAAGCTGAGTCCTGAACCTGAGTCCTGAAGGTGTGTCCTGAAGCTGAGTCCTGAACCTGAGTCCTGAAGGTGTGTCCTGAAGCTGAGTCCTGAACCTGAGTCCTGAACCTGAGTCCTGAACCTGAGTCCTGAAGGTGTGTCCTGAAGCTGAGTCCTGAACCTGAGTCCTGAAGCTGAGTCCTGAACCCTAGTCCTGAACCCGAGTCCTGAACCCGAGTCCTGAAACTGAGTCCTGAAACTGAGTCCTGAAACTGAGTCCTGAAGCTGAGTCCTCAACCTGAGTCCTGAAGCTGGGTCCTAAAACTGAGTCCTGAAGCTGAGTCCTGAACCTGAGTCCTGAACCTGAGTCCTGAAGCTGGGTCCTGAACCTGAGTCCTGAACCTGAGTCCTGAAGCTGGGTCCTAAAACTGATTCCTGAACCTGGGTCCTGAACCTGAGTCCTGAAGCTGAGTCCTGAACCTGAGTCCTGAACCTGGGTCCTGAACCTGAGTCCTGAACCTGGGTCCTGAACCTGAGTCCTAAAACTGAGTCCTGAACCTGAGTCCTGAACCTGAGTCCTGAAGGTGTGTCCTGAAGCTGAGTCCTGAACCTGAGTCCTGAACCTGAGTCCTGAACCTGAGTCCTGAAGGTGTGTCCTGAAGCTGAGTCCTGAACCTGAGTCCTGAACCTGAAGCTGAATCCTGAACCTGAAACTGGGTCCTGAACCTGAACCTGAAGCTGAATCCTGAAGCTGAGTCCTGAACGTGAGTCCTGAAGCTGAGTCCTGAACCTGGTTCCTGAACCTGAGTCCTGAACCCTAGTCCTGAACCCGAGTCCTGAACCTGAGTCCTGAAACTGAGTCCTGAAGCTGAGTCCTGAAGCTGAGTCCTGAACCTGAGTCCTGAACCTGAAGCTGAATCCTGAACCTGAAACTGGGTCCTGAACCTGAACCTGAACCTGAATCCTGAAGCTGAGTCCTGAAGCTGAGTCCTGAACCTGAGTCCTGAGTCCTGAAGCTGGGTCCTAAAACTGAGTCCTGAAGCTGAGTCCTGAACCTGAGTCCTCAAGCTGAGTCCTGAACCTGAGTCCTGAAGGTGTGTCCTGAAGCTGAGTCCTGAACCTGAGTCCTGAACCTGAATCCTGAACCTGAAACTGGGTCCTGAACCTGAACCTGAACCTGAACCTGAACCTGAACCTGAAGCTGAATCCTGAAGCTTAGTCCTGAACCTGAAGCTGAATCCTGAACCTGAAACTGGGTCCTGAACCTGAACCTGAAGCTGAATCCTGAGCCCTGAAGCTGAGTCCTGAACCTGAGTCCTGAAGGTGTGTCCTGAAGCTGAGTCCTGAACCTGAGTCCTGAAGGTGTGTCCTGAAGCTGAGTCCTGAACCTGAGTCCTGAACCTGAGTCCTGAACCTGAGTCCTGAAGGTGTGTCCTGAAGCTGAGTCCTGAACCTGAGTCCTGAAGCTGAGTCCTGAACCCTAGTCCTGAACCCGAGTCCTGAACCCGAGTCCTGAAACTGAGTCCTGAAGCTGAGTCCTCAACCTGAGTCCTGAAGCTGGGTCCTAAAACTGAGTCCTGAAGCTGAGTCCTGAACCTGAGTCCTGAACCTGAGTCCTGAACCTGAGTCCTGAACCTGAGTCCTGAAGCTGGGTCCTAAAACTGATTCCTGAACCTGGGTCCTGAACCTGAGTCCTGAAGCTGAGTCCTGAACCTGAGTCCTGAACCTGAGTCCTAAAACTGAGTCCTGAGCCTGGGTCCTGAACCTGAGTCCTAAAACTGAGTCCTGAACCTGGGTCCTGAACCTGAGTCCTGAACCTGGGTCCTGAACCTGAGTCCTAAAACTGAGTCCTGAACCTGAGTCCTGAACCTGAGTCCTGAAGGTGTGTCCTGAAGCTGAGTCCTGAACCTGAGTCCTGAACCTGAGTCCTGAACCTGAGTCCTGAAGGTGTGTCCTGAAGCTGAGTCCTGAACCTGAGTCCTGAAGCTGAGTCCTGAAGCTGAGTCCTGAACCTGAAGCTGAATCCTGAACCTGAAACTGGGTCCTGAACCTGAACCTGAAGCTGAATCCTGAAGCTGAGTCCTGAATGTGAGTCCTGAAGCTGAGTCCTGAACCTGGTTCCTGAACCTGAGTCCTGAACCCTAGTCCTGAACCCGAGTCCTGAACCTGAGTCCTGAAACTGAGTCCTGAAGCTGAGTCCTGAAGCTGAGTCCTGAACCTGAGTCCTGAACCTGAAGCTGAATCCTGAACCTGAAACTGGGTCCTGAACCTGAACCTGAAGCTGAATCCTGAAGCTGAGTCCTGAAGCTGAGTCCTGAACCTGAGTCCTGAGTCCTGAAGCTGGGTCCTAAAACTGAGTCCTGAAGCTGAGTCCTGAACCTGAGTCCTCAAGCTGAGTCCTGAACCTGAGTCCTGAAGCTGAGTCCTGAACCTGAGTCCTGAACCTGAGTCCTGAAGCTGGGTTTCCTAAAACTGAGTCCTGAAGCTGGGTCCTGAACCTGAGTCCTAAAACTGAGTCCTGAACCTGAGTCCTGAAACTGAGTCCTAAAACTGAGTCCTGAACCTGGGTCCTGAACCTGAGTCTTAAAACTGAGTCCTGAACCTGGGTCCTGAACCTGAGTCCTGAGGCTGGGTCCTGAAGCTGGGTCAGGATTAGGGTTAGGGTTAGGGGTTTGGGTTTGGGTTTTACCGTATGATGTCTTTGTGTCCGTTGCGGGCGGCGAGGTGAAGCGGCGTGGTGAAGGCCGAGTCCGTCTGCTCCTTCCTCTCTCCTTCCAACAACGCCACGACCATGTTACTGCTCAGCAACAGCTGGGACACCTGGGGGGACGGGGACCATCAGACACAATGAGGACCCGCAGACACAACGAGGACCATCAGACACAATGAGGACCAGCAGACACAACGAGGACCATCAGACACAATGAGGACCATCAGACACAATGAGGCCAGCAGACACAACGAGGACCATCAGACACAATGAGGACCATCAGACACAATGAGGACCAGCAGACACAACGAGGACCATCAGACACAATGAGGACCAGCAGACACAACGAGGACCATCAGACACATTGAGGACCATCAGACACATTGAGGACCAGCAGACACAATGAGGACCAGCAGACACAATGAGGACCAGCAGACACAATGAGGACCAGCAGACACAATGAGGACCAGCAGACACATTGAGGACCAGCAGACACAATGAGGACCAGCAGACACAATGAGGACCAGCAGACACAATGAGGACCAGCAGACACAATGAGGACCAGCAGACACAATGAGGACCATCAGACACAACGAGGACCATCAGACACAATGAGGACCAACAGACACAACGAGGACCAGCAGACACAATGAGGACCATCAGACACAACGAGGACCATCAGACACAATGAGGACCATCAGACACAACGAGGACCATCAGACACAATGAGGACCAACAGACACAACGAGGACCATCAGACACAATGAGGACCAGCAGACACAATGAGGACCATCAGACACAATGAGGACCAGCAGACACAATGAGGACCAGCAGACACAATGAGGACCATCAGACACAATGAGGACCAGCAGACACAATGAGGACCATCAGACACAATGAGGACCAGCAGACACAACGAGGACCAGCAGACACATTGAGGACCATCAGACACAACGATGACCAGCAGACACAATGAAGACCAGCAGACACAATGAAGACCAGCAGACACAATGAGGACCAGCAGATACAATGAAGACCAGCAGACACAATGAGGACCAGCAGACACAATGAGGACCATCAGACACAATGAGGACCACAGACACAACGAGGACCAGCAGACACAATGAAGACCAGCAGACACAATGAGGACCATCAGACACAATGAAGACCAGCAGACACAATGAGGACCAGCAGACACAACGAGGACCAGCAGACACAACGAGGACCAGCAGACACAATGAGGACCAGCAGACACAATGAGGACCAGCAGACACAATGAGGACCAGCAGACACAATGAGGACCAGCAGACAGCATCAGAGGATCTGAGGATGAGGGGAAACCTCAGAGACCCAAAACACCATAAATGAGTCCAGATGTTTGGCAGCAGTGAGTCACAGCTGGAAGCTAAAGTCCAGCTGAGGCTGAATACTTAAAGAACGGACCTCGACCAGAAGACAGAACCATGAACTGGATCACTTGACACCACTATCTGCCCCGTCTCCAGGTCCGGTTCAAGAAAGACCAGGTCTCAAGGTCCGGTTCACTAAAGACCAGGTGTCCAGGTCCGGTTCAATAAAGACCAGGTCTCAAGGTCCGGTTCACTAAAGACCAGGTCTCCAGGTCCGGTTCAATAAAGACCCGGTCTCAAGGTCCGGTTCACTAAAGACCAGGTCTCAAGGTCCGGTTCACTAAAGACCAGGTCTCAAGGTCCGGTTCAATAAAGACCAGGTGTCCAGGTCCGGTTCAATAAAGACCAGGTCTCAAGGTCCGATTCACTAAAGACCAGGTCTCAAGGTCCGGTTCACTAAAGACCAGGTCTCAAGGTCCGGTTCACTAAAGACCAGGTCTCCAGGTCCGGTTCACTAAAGACCAGGTCTCCAGGTCCGGTTCACTAAAGACCAGGTGTCAAGGTCCGGTTCACTAAAGACCAGGTCTCAAGGTCCGGTTCACTAAAGACCAGGTCTCAAGGTCCGGTTCACTAAATACCAGGTCTCAAGGTCCGGTTCACTAAAGACCAGGTCTCCAGGTCCGGTTCACTAAAGACCAGGTCTCAAGGTCCGGTTCACTAAATACCAGGTCTCCAGGTCCGGTTCACTAAAGACCAGGTCTCCAGGTCCGGTTCTGAGAAGTGAAGTCATAAACCTTCATCCTGTCCTCTGGGTCTACAGACGTTTCTTCTGTCCTCTGGGTCTGTAGATGTCTCTTCTGTCCTCTGGGTCTATAAACCTTCATCCTGTCCTCTGGGTCTATAAACCTTCATCCTGTCCTCTGGGTCTACAGACGTCTCTTCTGTCCTCTGGGTCTGTAGACGTCTCTTCTGTCCTCTGGGTCTACAGACGTTTCTTCTGTCCTCTGGGTCTGTAGATGTCTCTTCTGTCCTCTGGGTCTACAGACGTTTCTTCTGTCCTCTGGGTCTGTAGATGTCTCTTCTGTCCTCTGGGTCTATAAACCTTCATCCTGTCCTCTGGGTCTATAAACCTTCATCCTGTCCTCTGGGTCTACAGACGTCTCTTCTGTCCTCTGGGTCTGTAGACGTCTCTTCTGTCTTCTGGGTCTACAGACGTTTCTTCTGTCCTCTGGGTCTGTAGACGTCTCTTCTGTCCTCTGGGTCTGTAGACCTTCATCCTGTCCTCTGGGTCTGTAGACGTCTCTTCTGTCCTCTGGGTCTACAGACGTCTCTTCTGTCCTCTGGGTCTGTAGACGTCTCTTCTGTCCTCTGGGTCTGTAGACGTCTCTTCTGTCCTCTGGGTCTACAGACGTCTCTTCTGTCCTCTGGGTCTGTAGACGTCTCTTCTGTCCTCTGGGTCTGTAGACGTCTCTTCTGTCCTCTGGGTCTGTAGACGTCTCTTCTGTCCTCTGGGTCTACAGACGTCTCTTCTGTCCTCTGGGTCTGTAGACGTCTCTTCTGTCCTCTGGGTCTACAGACGTCTCTTCTGTCCTCTGGGTCTACAGACGTCTCTTCTGTCCTCTGGGTCTACAGATGTCTCTTCTGTCCTCTGGGTCTGTAGACGTCTCTTCTGTCCTCTGGGTCTGTAGACCTTCATCCTGTCCTCTGGGTCTGTAGACGTCTCTTCTGTCCTCTGGGTCTACAGACGTCTCTTCTGTCCTCTGGGTCTGTAGACGTCTCTTCTGTCCTCTGGGTCTACAGACGTCTCTTCTGTCCTCTGGGTCTACAGACGTCTCTTCTGTCCTCTGGGTCTACAGATGTCTCTTCTGTCCTCTGGGTCTGTAGACGTCTCTTCTGTCCTCTGGGTCTGTAGACCTTCATCCTGTCCTCTGGGTCTGTAGACGTCTCTTCTGTCCTCTGGGTCTACAGACGTCTCTTCTGTCCTCTGGGTCTACAGATGTCTCTTCTGTCCTCTGGGTCTGTAGACGTCTCTTCTGTCCTCTGGGTCTGTAGACCTTCATCCTGTCCTCTGGGTCTGTAGACATCTCTTCTGTCCTCTGGGTCTGTAGACGTCTCTTCTATCCTCTGGGTCTGTAGACGTCTCTTCTGTCCTCTGGGTCTGTAGATGTCTCTTCTGTCCTCTGGGTCTGTAGACCTTCATACTGTCCTCTGGGTCTATAAACCTTCATCCTGTCCTCTGGGTCTGTAGACGTCTCTTCTGTCCTCTGGGTCTATAAACCTTCATCCTGTCCTCTGGGTCTACAGACGTCTCTTCTGTCCTCTGGGTCTGTAGACGTCTCTTCTGTCCTCTGGGTCTACAGACGTTTCTTCTGTCCTCTGGGTCTGTAGACGTCTCTTCTGTCCTCTGGGTCTGTAGACCTTCATCCTGTCCTCTGGGTCTGTAGACGTCTCTTCTGTCCTCTGGGTCTGTAGACGTCTCTTCTGTCCTCTGGGTCTACAGACGTCTCTTCTGTCCTCTGGGTCTGTAGACGTCTCTTCTGTCCTCTGGGTCTACAGACGTCTCTTCTGTCCTCTGGGTCTACAGACGTCTCTTCTGTCCTCTGGGTCTACAGACGTCTCTTCTGTCCTCTGGGTCTGTAGACGTCTCTTCTGTCCTCTGGGTCTGTAGACGTCTCTTCTGTCCTCTGGGTCTGTAGACGTCTCTTCTGTCCTCTGGGTCTGTAGACGTCTCTTCTGTCCTCTGGGTCTGTAGACGTCTCTTCTGTCCTCTGGGTCTACAGACGTCTCTTCTCTCCTCTGGGTCTGTAGACGTCTCTTCTGTCCTCTGGGTCTGTAGACGTCTCTTCTGTCCTCTGGGTCTGTAGACGTCTCTTCTGTCCTCTGGGTCTACAGACGTCTCTTCTGTCCTCTGGGTCTACAGACGTCTCTTCTGTCCTCTGGGTCTGTAGACGTCTCTTCTGTCCTCTGGGTCTGTAGACGTCTCTTCTGTCCTCTGGGTCTACAGACGTCTCTTCTGTCCTCTGGGTCTGTAGACGTCTCTTCTGTCCTCTGGGTCTGTAGACGTCTCTTCTGTCCTCTGGGTCTACAGACGTCTCTTCTGTCCTCTGGGTCTGTAGACGTCTCTTCTGTCCTCTGGGTCTGTAGACGTCTCTTCTGTCCTCTGGGTCTACAGACGTCTCTTCTGTCCTCTGGGTCTGTAGACGTCTCTTCTGTCCTCTGGGTCTGTAGACGTCTCTTCTGTCCTCTGGGTCTACAGACGTCTCTTCTGTCCTCTGGGTCTGTAGACGTCTCTTCTGTCCTCTGGGTCTGTAGACGTCTCTTCTGTCCTCTGGGTCTGTAGACGTCTCTTCTGTCCTCTGGGTCTGTAGACGTCTCTTCTGTCCTCTGGGTCTGTAGACGTCTCTTCTGTCCTCTGGGTCTGTAGACGTCTCTTCTGTCCTCTGGGTCTACAGACGTCTCTTCTGTCCTCTGGGTCTGTAGACGTCTCTTCTGTCCTCTGGGTCTGTAGACGTCTCTTCTGTCCTCTGGGTCTGTAGACGTCTCTTCTGTCCTCTGGGTCTACAGACGTCTCTTCTGTCCTCTGGGTCTGTAGACGTCTCTTCTGTCCTCTGGGTCTGTAGACGTCTCTTCTGTCCTCTGGGTCTACAGACGTCTCTTCTGTCCTCTGGGTCTGTAGACGTCTCTTCTGTCCTCTGGGTCTGTAGACGTCTCTTCTGTCCTCTGGGTCTGTAGACGTCTCTTCTGTCCTCTGGGTCTACAGACGTCTCTTCTGTCCTCTGGGTCTGTAGACGTCTCTTCTGTCCTCTGGGTCTGTAGACGTCTCTTCTGTCCTCTGGGTCTGTAGACGTCTCTTCTGTCCTCTGGGTCTACAGACGTCTCTTCTGTCCTCTGGGTCTGTAGACGTCTCTTCTGTCCTCTGGGTCTGTAGACGTCTCTTCTGTCCTCTGGGTCTGTAGACGTCTCTTCTGTCCTCTGGGTCTGTAGACGTCTCTTCTGTCCTCTGGGTCTACAGACGTCTCTTCTGTCCTCTGGGTCTGTAGACGTCTCTTCTGTCCTCTGGGTCTGTAGACGTCTCTTCTGTCCTCTGGGTCTGTAGACGTCTCTTCTGTCCTCTGGGTCTGTAGACGTCTCTTCTGTCCTCTGGGTCTGTAGACGTCTCTTCTGTCCTCTGGGTCTACAGACGTCTCTTCTGTCCTCTGGGTCTGTAGACGTCTCTTCTGTCCTCTGGGTCTGTAGACGTCTCTTCTGTCCTCTGGGTCTGTAGACGTCTCTTCTGTCCTCTGGGTCTGTAGACGTCTCTTCTGTCCTCTGGGTCTACAGACGTCTCTTCTCTCTGGATCTATAGAACCTCTAACTCAGTAAACATCTTGAACATGAGTTGATGTTTCAGGTCTTCTTCGGTACAGAATCTTCATCACGAGTCCGACTGATGAAGATTGTTTGTGTAGCTGCAACAACGTGATGTTGACTGACAGAGAGGTCGCCATGGCAACACAATCAAACCTGTGTTTGTGTGTGTGTTTGTCCAGCTGTGACTGTGTGTCTCCAACAGGTTTCACTCAGCAGGACTTTGAGGAGACCTTCTCAACACCGACCCCGATTACAACCCCAAACCAGCTGAATGCCAGGGTCCCCACAAGGGAGGAGGGTCCCCACAAGAGAGGAGGGTCCCCACAAGGGAGGAGAGTCCCCACAACAACTCACCTGGACTCTTCCGAACTCACAGGCCAGGTCCAGAGGAGTCTTCTTGGCCTTGTTGACCAGACAGGGGTTGGACTGATGCTGCAGCAACATCTCCGACTGAAAACCAACAAACAAACATAATTTAATGAATGAAAAGCACAAGAGGACAGAAAAGATCTACACAACCAGAAGATCCTGCGGTACAAAGAGATGTTCTGCTTTGTGACCCGTCAGCAACGAACGAAACACCGGCAGAGCTCGGCGGCGGCGCGGCCCTCAGAGGGTTCGCGTTATGGCGATGCTGTAATGTTTCACCAGCTGTCGGCCAATCAGAGGACGTAAACGGGGACACAGATGTGTGTTGTTATCACGGCTCTGCAGGATGGATTACATTAAGGCGGACTGTTTGCATCAGTTTAAACTGAAAGAACACAAAGGAATAGAATATAGAATATAATCTTCTCGTTAATCTCTTAGATAATAAACACAGAGACAGCTGTGACAAAAGCTTTTAGTTCCAACATGCAGATCATTCACAGACCACGAACATATAATAATATTATATATATATATATGTAATAATAATATCTGTAAGCATAAAAACACTCCATGTCTTAGAAACAACAACAGCATTCAACTGGAAACTTCAAAACACAGTAAAAGAAGAAAAAACACAAAACGAAACCACATAATTATAAATTACAAAAATCTGCATTCAAAATGTTATTTTAGTAAAAAATAAGCCGGCAACAGAAGTACTGAAGTACTGAAGTATCAGAAGTATCAGAAGTATCTGAAGTACTGAAGTATGTGAAGTACTGAAGTATCAGAAGTATCTGAAGTACTGAAGTACTGAAGTACTGAAGTATCAGAAGTACTGAAGTATCTGAAGTACTGAAGTATCTGAAGTACTGAAGTATCAGAAGTACTGAAGTATCTGAAGTACTGAAGTACTGAAGTATGAGAAGTACTGAAGTATCTGAAGTACTGCAGTATCTGAAGTACTGAAGTACTGAAGTATCAGAAGTATCAGAAGTATCTGAAGTACTGAAGTATGTGAAGTACTGAAGTATCAGAAGTATCTGAAGTACTGAAGTACTGAAGTACTGAAGTACTGAAGTATCAGAAGTACTGAAGTATCTGAAGTACTGAAGTATCTGAAGTACTGAAGTATCAGAAGTACTGAAGTATCTGAAGTACTGAAGTACTGAAGTATGAGAAGTACTGAAGTATCTGAAGTACTGCAGTATCTGAAGTACTGAAGTACTGAAGTACTGAAGTATCTGAAGTACTGAAGTATCTGAAGTACTGAAGTACTGAAGTATCATAAGTACTGAAGTATCATAAGTACTGAAGTATCTGAAGTACTGAAGTACTGAAGTATCAGAAGTACTGAAGTACTGAAGTACTGAAGTATGAGAAGTACTGAAGTATCAGAAGTATCTGAAGTACTGAAGTACTGAAGTACTGAAGTATCTGAAGTACTGAAGTATCTGAAGTACTGAAGTATCAGAAGTACTGAAGTACTGAAGTACTGAAGTATGAGAAGTACTGAAGTATCTGAAGTACTGCAGTATCTGAAGTACTGAAGTACTGAAGTACTGAAGTATCTGAAGTACTGAAGTATCTGAAGTACTGAAGTATCAGAAGTACTGAAGTATCTGAAGTACTGAAGTATCTGAAGTACTGAAGTACTGAAGTATCAGAAGTACTGAAGTATCTGAAGTACTGAAGTACTGAAGTATCATAAGTACTGAAGTATCAGAAGTACTGAAGTATCATAAGTACTGAAGTATCAGAAGTACTGAAGTATCTGACGTACTGAAGTATCAGAAGTACTGAAGTATCAGAAGTACTGAAGTATCAGAAGTACTGAAGAATCTGAAGTACTGAAGTATCAGAAGTACTGAAGTATCAGAAGTACTGAAGTATCTGAAGTACTTAAGTATCTGAAGTACTCGTTAGGCAGAACCAGGTGATATTATGTAATATCAAATAATGTTAAACAATCAAAGTTGTAATTTGAACATTTTATGGGCCGCTGTTCCAACAGGCTTAGAGCACTCACAGACTGCTATGAAGAGGTACATAAATATGAACATTTACATATATATATCTATATATATCTATATACATATATAGATATATATATGTATATATATATATACAGCATGTGTTTGTGGTCGTCTTAAAAAAGAACGCTATGTCTTAAAAACAACAACTGGAACCTTTAAATGATGGTGTCAGTGGTGGAAGAAGTACTCATAATATTTACTCAACTAAAAGGAGCAATAATACATACATATATATATATATATATATATATCAGTATATATATATATATATATATATATATATATATCAGTATATATACTGGAAAAACAAAGTTTGGAAACTTGTGTTTGGTGGATTAGTTCTCTGTCGTTCCAATGCTAATGGTCATTGTATTCTACATCGTTGGAAAGTCTGTTTATTTACCTTCTCAATGATGTCCAGCTTGTAAGGATCATGTATTTGTGGGATGAGCAGCACAGCTGATTATGTGGGGAGCGCCCAAGAAAAATTTGCCAAAATGCTCTTCCAATGGTAAACAGTGTATTTTCATAAGGCTACCAGGAAGCCTGCAATGACTGCCCTTCACCGTCAGGCCGGTTGGCGCTGGTGTCGACAACACAGACAAAGGAACCTGAACATGTGGGGGAATGTCATGTTCAGTGATGAGTCCAGGTTCTGTCTGCCAAAGTTGGAAGGCAGGTCAAAGTATGGAGACGACGTGGAGAACGCTCTGCTGATTGTTGAACCGATGGAATAACAGCTTTTGGTGGGGGCAGTGTCATGGTGTGGGGGGGGGGCATCTCCCTCACTGGCAAAACAAGGCTTGTCATCATTGAAGGCCATCTCAATGCAGGGAGATATCGGGATGAGATTCTGCAGCCAGTGGTGATCCCATATCTCCACAATCTGGGACCTAACTTCATCCTCAAAGATGACAACGCCCCCCCCCCACAGAGCCAGGGTTATCACAGACTACCTCCACAATGTGGGAGGAGAGAGAATGGAACGGCCTGCCAAGAGTCCACACCTCAACCCAACTCAACACTTGTGGGATCAGCTTGGGCGTGCTGTACGTGTTAGAGTGACCAACACAACCACGCTGGCTGACCTGCAACCAATCCTGGTTGAGGAATGGAACGCCATCCCACAGCAACGTGTGACCAGGTTGGTGACCAGCATGAGGAGGAGGTGCCAGGCTGTTGTGGCTGCGTATGGATCTTCCACCTACTGAGACTCCTGACGGTGGATTCAATGAATAAAGTGTAAAATAGCCAATATGTCTTGTTTGTTCCTTGTTACTGATAGAGAGTTCAATCATCCAATCCACCAAACAACTCAAAACAAGAGTCAATTCCAACAGGAGAATACACTGTTTACCATTGATGGAGCATTTTGGCGAATTTTTCTTGGGCGCTACCCACATAATCAGCTGTGCTGCTCATCCCACAAATACATGATCCTTACAAGTTGGGCATCATTGTGAAGGTCAATAAACAGGCTTTCCAACGATGTAAAATACAATGACCATTAGCATTGTAACAACAGAGAAATAATCCACCAAACACAAGTTTCCGAACTTTGTTTTTCCAGTTTATATATATATATATATATATATATATATAATATAACACCAAACACAAAAATACACCACTGAAAGAAAAAGTCCTGCATTCAAAATCTCGTCCAGGTATAAGTACAGAAGTACCGAAGTACAGAAGTACAGAAGTACCGAAGTACAGAAGTACTGAAGTACAGAAGTACAGAAGTACTGAAGTACTGAAGTACAGAAGTACAGAAGTACCGAAGTACCGAAGTATTATCAGCGAGATGTATTTCAAGCACCAGAACAAAGGAAGATTTCTTCAATCTGTCGGAGAATATTTCAACCTCTTTTTAATTGAAATCAATTTGTTTAAAGGTGATAAGGTTAGGGGTTAGAGGTTAGGGGTAAGGGTTAGGGGTTAGGGTTAGGGGTTAGGGGTAAGGGGTAAGGGGTTAGGGGTTAGGGTTAGGGGTTAGGGGTAAGGGGTAAGGGTTAGGGGTTAGGGTTAGGGGTTAGGGGTAAGGGGTAAGGGGTTAGGGGTTAGGGTTAGGGGTAAGGGGTAAGGGTTAGGGGTTAGGGTTAGGGGTTAGGGGTAAGGGGTAAGGGGTTAGGGGTTAGGGTTAGGGGTTAGGGGTAAGGGGTAAGGGTTAGGGGTTAGGGTTAGGGGTTAGGGGTAAGGGGTAAGGGGTTAGGGGTTAGGGTTAGGGGTAAGGGGTAAGGGGTAAGGGTTAGGGGTTAGGGTTAGGGGTTAGGGTTAGGGGTTAGGGGTAAGGGGTAAGGGGTTAGGGGTTAGGGTTAGGGGTTAGGGGTTAGGGTTAGGGGTTAGGGCATAATAAAGTATCAAACAGCTATCTGCAATGTCAAACCGATCTGCACTGCTCTCACACGGCGGTCACACGGCGGTCACACGGCGGTTACAGATAACGCCATCCGACCGACTAGATTAGCACCGTTAGCTCCGTTACCACCGTTAGCTCTGTCAGCACCGTTGCTGTTGTTTGTACCGTTAGCGCTGTTAGCTGCTAGCCGTCGGCTCAGCCGTCGCCATGTTGAGAGCCGTGTGGAGGCAACAGGTATTCCGTATTTAGTACCTTTAAATAGATCAACGCCTAACCTTAACCAACCCACGGGTTACCTTCTAGACACGACCAGAAATAAAGAGTCAATAGAACACGTCACATCTACTGTGTTCTCTCTCCGGAGCTGATTTCATCTCAGTGTTGACATTAACGTGATAAAGAACAACAACAATATGTTGATGTGTTTATGGTCTTCATTTTTTAATAAAGAACGACTCAGATGTTAAATCTCATTAAACAGTCCGAACGTGGTCCTCAGTCCTCAGTGGGGGTTTAACCACCGGCTCCATTCATCCTAATCCTGGTCTGAACAACAACACCGAATCTGACCTAAAACCCTCTGCAGTGTTCATTTCATCACATCTGTTCTGCTGGGACACAAACAGGGTCACTAATCACACCCCCACCGAAAATCTGATCACCCCAAATCTATCCCCCCCATACATCCCCCGCCGTCGTCCTCCAAAATCGATCACGTCTGAATCCCCACAAATCCAATCAGGTCCTCCTCCGTCCTCCTCTGATCCTCTGATCAGGGAGCCGGTCCTCTTCACAGAGTCCAACATGTTTCTCCCAGAGCCGGGACGATCCATCTCCTGATCAATACTATCACCATCTCCTGATCAATACTATCACCATCTCCTGATCAATACTATCACCATCTCCTGATCAATACTATCACCAACTCCTGATAAATACTACCACCATCTCCTGATCAATACTACCACCATCTCCTGATAAATACTATCACCATCTTCTGATCAATACTATCACCAATTCCTGATCAATACTATCACCAACTCCTGATCAATACTACCACCATCTCCTGATCAATACTTTCACCACCTCCTGATCAATACTATCACCATCTCCAGATCAATACTATCACCAACTCCTGATCAGTACTATCACCATCTCCTGATCAATACTATCACCATCTCCTGATCAATACTATCACCATCTCCTGATCAATACTATCACCAACTCCTGATCAAGTAGGCTGCACGGTGGTGCAGTGGTTAGCACTGGCGCCTCACAGCTAGAGGGTTGCAGGTTCAAATCTGGCTTGGGGCCCTTCTGTGTGGAGTTTGCATGTTCTCCCCGTGTGAGCGTGGGTTTTCTCCGGGTACTCCGGTTTCCTCCCACAGTCCAAAGACATGCAGGTTAGGTTAATTGTTGACTCTAAATTGCCCGTAGGTGTGAATGTGAGTGTGAATGGTTTTCTGTCTCTATGTGTCAGCCCTGTGATGGACTGGCGACCTGTCCAGGGTGTACCCCGCCTTCGCCCAATGTCGGCTGGGATCGGCTCCAGCCCCCCCGCGACCCCTAACGGGATAAGCGGTTGCAGATGAGGATGAGGACTCCTGATCAATACTACCACCATCTCCTGATTAATACTATCACCAACTCCTGATCAATACTATCACCATCTCTTGATCAGTATTGTGGTTCTATATGTATTGATATTGATCAGTATTGTGATTCTATATGTATTGATATTGATCAGTATTGTGGTTCTATATGTATTGATATTGATCAGTATTGTGATTCTATATGTATTGATATTGATCAGTATTGTGGTTCTATATGTATTGATATTGATCAGTATTATGGTTCTATATTGTGATGTATTGATTGTTGTTAACTTGTTGACCTCTAGACCATGAAGGGAACCAGATGAATCATCACTTCTAGAGACTTTAACTTCTATAAATCTCTAAATGAATCCAGTAGAATGTTTGATGTTCAGCATGTCTGTAGTCAGAGACGTCCTGAAGTCAAATAGATCAGGATCATTGGCAGGAATTATTGATTACATTGATTATCCAGCAACCCAGGTATCAAAGAATAAAGAAGTTTCCCTCACAGATTAGTGGAGTTTATCTTTTTAATTTATAATGTTTTATACTTCTGGTGAATATAATCCATCAATCTGGTTTCCATAGATGTATTTAGTATCTCCATAGATACATAGTATCTCCCGTCAGCTCCGTTCTCTTTATCATCCATGGTCAGCTCCATCGGGGCCGTTTCAATGCAGAGAACACAAATGTCAGTATCTGGGTGCTCTACAGTCGTAGCGTCGGCCCGTTTGACCACGGAGACGAGAGCGACGGCCGGCTCCACCGCCACGTTACTACCATACAATAACGTTACCTCCATAACGTTACCTCCATACCATAACGTTACCTCCATACCATAACGTTACCTCCATAACGTTACCTCCATACCATAACGTTACCTCCATACCGTAACGTTACCTCCATAACGTTACCTCCATACCATAACGTTACCACCATACCATAACGTTACCTCCATAACGTTACCTCCATACCATAACGTTACCTCCATACCATAACGTTACCTCCATAACGTTACCTCCATACCATAACGTTACCACCATACCATAACGTTACCTCCGTACCATAACGTTACCTCCATACCATAACGTTAACTCCATACCATAACGTTACCTCCATACCATAACGTTACCTCCATACCATAACATTACCACCATACCATAACGTTACCTCCATACCATAACGTTACCGCCGTACCATAACGTTACCGCCGTACCATAACGTTACCTCCATACAATAACGTTACCGCCGTACCATAACGTTACCTCCATACCATAACATTACCACCATACCATAACGTTACCTCCATACCATAACGTTACCTCCATACCATAACGTTACCTCCATACCATAACGTTACCACCATACCATAACGTTATAACGTTACCACCACACCATAATGTTGCCTCCACACCATAACGTTACCTCCACACCATAAGCTACCTCCATACCATAACGTTACCTCCATACCATAACGTTATAACGTTACCACCACACCATAATGTTGCCTCCACACCATAACGTTACCTCCACACCATAAGCTACCTCCATACAATAACGTTACCGCCGTACCATAACGTTACCTCCTTACCGTAACGTTACCTCCAGACCATAACGTTACCACCGCACCATAACGTTGCCTCCACACCATAACGTTACCTCCACACCATAACGCTACCTCCATACCATAACGTAACCGCCGTACCATAACTTTACCTCCATACCATAACGTTACCTCCATACCGTAACGTTACCTCCATACCGTAACGTTACCTCCATACCGTAACGTTACCGCCATACCGTAACGTTACCTCCATACCATAACGTTACCACCATACCGTAACGTTACCTCCATACAATAACGTTACCACCATACCGTAACGTTACCTCCATACCATAACGTTACCTCCATACCGTAACGTTACCTTCATACCATAACGTTACCTCCACACCATAACGTTACCTCCATACCATAACGTTACCTCCACACCATAACGTTACCTCCATACCATTACGTTACCGCCATACCATAACTTTACCTCCATACCATAACGTTACCGCCGTACCATAACGTTACATCCATACCATAACGTTACCGCCTTACCATAACGTTACCTCCATACCATAACGTTACCTCCATACCATAACGTTAACTCCATACCATAACGTTACCTCCATACGTAACGTTACCTCCATACCGTAACGTTACCTCCATACCGTAACGTTACCTCCACACCATAACGTTACCTCCATACCATAACGTAACCGCCGTACCATAACTTTACCTCCATACCATAACGTTACCTCCATACCATAACGTTACCTCCACACCATAACGCTACCTCCATACCATAACGTAACCGCCGTACCATAACTTTACCTCCATACAATAACGTTACCGCCGTACCATAACTTTACCTCCATACCGTAACTTTACCTCCATACCTTAACGTTACCTCCATACCATAACATTACCACCACAACATAACGTTGCCTCCACACCATAACGTTACCTCCACACCATAACGTTACCTCCATACCATAACGTTACCGCCGTACCATAACTTTACCTCCATATCATAACGTTACCGCCGTACCATAACGTTACCTCCATACCATAACGTTACCACCACAACATAATGTTGCCTCCACACCATAACGTTACCTCCACACCATAAGCTACCTCCATACCATAACGTTACCGCCATACCATAACGTTACCTCCATACCATAACGTTACCACCATACCATAACATTACCTCCATACCATAACGTTACCTCCATACGTAACGTTACCTCCATACCATAACGTTACCACCACACCATAACGTTGCCTCCACACCATAACGTTACCTCCACACCATAACGTTACCTCCATACCATAACGTTACCACCGTACCATAACTTTACCTCCATACCATAACGTTACCTCCATACCATAACGTTACCTCTGTACCATAACGTTACTCCATATCATAACGTTAACACCATACCATAACGTTACCTCCATACCATAACGTTACCTCCATACCATAACGTTACTCCATACCATAACGTTACCTCCATACCATGACGTTACCTCCATACCATAACGTTACCACCATACCATAACGTTACCTCCATACCATAACGTTACCTCCATACCATAACGTTACCACCATACCATAACGTTATAACGTTACCACCACACCATAATGTTGCCTCCACACCATAACGTTACCTCCACACCATAAGCTACCTCCATACCATAACGTTACCTCCATACCATAACGTTATAACGTTACCACCACACCATAATGTTGCCTCCACACCATAACGTTACCTCCACACCATAAGCTACCTCCATACAATAACGTTACCGCCGTACCATAACGTTACCTCCTTACCGTAACGTTACCTCCAGACCATAACGTTACCACCGCACCATAACGTTGCCTCCACACCATAACGTTACCTCCACACCATAACGCTACCTCCATACCATAACGTAACCGCCGTACCATAACTTTACCTCCATACCATAACGTTACCTCCATACCGTAATGTTACCTCCATACCGTAACGTTACCTCCATACCGTAACGTTACCGCCATACCGTAACGTTACCTCCATACCATAACGTTACCACCATACCGTAACGTTACCTCCATACAATAACGTTACCACCATACCGTAACGTTACCTCCATACCATAACGTTACCTCCATACCGTAACGTTACCTTCATACCATAACGTTACCTCCACACCATAACGTTACCTCCATACCATAACGTTACCTCCACACCATAACGTTACCTCCATACCATTACGTTACCGCCATACCATAACTTTACCTCCATACCATAACGTTACCGCCGTACCATAACGTTACATCCATACCATAACGTTACCGCCTTACCATAACGTTACCTCCATACCATAACGTTACCTCCATACCATAACGTTAACTCCATACCATAACGTTACCTCCATACGTAACGTTACCTCCATACCGTAACGTTACCTCCATACCGTAACGTTACCTCCACACCGTAACGTTACCTCCATACCATAACGTTACCTCCATACCATAACGTTACCTCCACACCATAACGCTACCTCCATACCATAACGTAACCGCCGTACCATAACTTTACCTCCATACCATAACGTTACCTCCATACCATAACGTTACCTCCACACCATAACGCTACCTCCATACCATAACGTAACCGCCGTACCATAACTTTACCTCCATACAATAACGTTACCGCCGTACCATAACTTTACCTCCATACCGTAACTTTACCTCCATACCGTAACGTTACCTCCATACCATAACATTACCACCACAACATAACGTTGCCTCCACACCATAACGTTACCTCCACACCATAACGTTACCTCCATACCATAACGTTACCGCCGTACCATAACTTTACCTCCATATCATAACGTTACCGCCGTACCATAACGTTACCTCCATACCATAACGTTACCACCACAACATAATGTTGCCTCCACACCATAACGTTACCTCCACACCATAAGCTACCTCCATACCATAACGTTACCGCCATACCATAACGTTACCTCCATACCATAACGTTACCACCATACCATAACATTACCTCCATACCATAACGTTACCTCCATACATAACGTTACCTCCATACCATAACGTTACCACCACACCATAACGTTGCCTCCACACCATAACGTTACCTCCACACCATAACGTTACCTCCATACCATAACGTTACCACCGTACCATAACTTTACCTCCATACCATAATGTTACCTCCATACCATAACGTTACCTCTGTACCATAACGTTACTCCATATCATAACGTTAACACCATACCATAACGTTACCTCCATACCATAACGTTACCTCCATACCATAACGTTACTCCATACCATAACGTTACCTCCATACCATGACGTTACCTCCATACCATAACGTTACCACCATACCATAACGTTACCTCCATACCATAACGTTACCTCCATACCATAACGTTACCACCACACCATAATGTTACCTCCACACCATAACGTTACCTCCACACCATAAGCTACCTCCATACCATAACGTTACCTCCGTACCATAACTTTACCTCCATACCATAACGTTACCGCCGTACCATAACGTTACCTCCATACCGTAACGTTACCTCCAGACCATAACGTTACCACCGCACCATAACGTTGCCTCCACACCATAACGTTACCTCCACACAATAACGCTACCTCCATACCATAACGTAACCGCCGTACCATAACTTTACCTCCATACCATAACGTTACCGCCGTACCATAACGTTACCTCCATACCATAACGTTACCGCCATACCATAACGTTACCTCCATACCATAACGTTACCACCATACCATAACATTACCTCCATACCATAACGTTACCTCCATACGTAACGTTACCTCCATACCATAACGTTACCACCACACCATAACGTTGCCTCCACACCATAACGTTACCTCCACACCATAACGTTACCACCATACCATAACGTTACCTCCATACCATAACGTTACCTCCATACCATAACGTTACCACCATACCATAACGTTATAACGTTACCACCACACCATAATGTTGCCTCCACACCATAACGTTACCTCCACACCATAAGCTACCTCCATACCATAACGTTACCTCCATACCATAACGTTATAACGTTACCACCACACCATAATGTTGCCTCCACACCATAACGTTACCTCCACACCATAAGCTACCTCCATACAATAACGTTACCGCCGTACCATAACGTTACCTCCTTACCGTAACGTTACCTCCAGACCATAACGTTACCACCGCACCATAACGTTGCCTCCACACCATAACGTTACCTCCACACCATAACGCTACCTCCATACCATAACGTAACCGCCGTACCATAACTTTACCTCCATACCATAACGTTACCTCCATACCGTAACGTTACCTCCATACCGTAACGTTACCTCCATACCGTAACGTTACCGCCATACCGTAACGTTACCTCCATACCATAACGTTACCACCATACCGTAACGTTACCTCCATACAATAACGTTACCACCATACCGTAACGTTACCTCCATACCATAACGTTACCTCCATACCGTAACGTTACCTTCATACCATAACGTTACCTCCACACCATAACGTTACCTCCATACCATAACGTTACCTCCACACCATAACGTTACCTCCATACCATTACGTTACCGCCATACCATAACTTTACCTCCATACCATAACGTTACCGCCGTACCATAACGTTACATCCATACCATAACGTTACCGCCTTACCATAACGTTACCTCCATACCATAACGTTACCTCCATACCATAACGTTAACTCCATACCATAACGTTACCTCCATACGTAACGTTACCTCCATACCGTAACGTTACCTCCATACCGTAACGTTACCTCCACACCATAACGTTACCTCCATACCATAACGTTACCTCCATACCATAACGATACCTCCACACCATAACGCTACCTCCATACCATAACGTAACCGCCGTACCATAACTTTACCTCCATACCATAACGTTACCTCCATACCATAACGTTACCTCCACACCATAACGCTACCTCCATACCATAACGTAACCGCCGTACCATAACTTTACCTCCATACAATAACGTTACCGCCGTACCATAACTTTACCTCCATACCGTAACTTTACCTCCATACCGTAACGTTACCTCCATACCATAACATTACCACCACAACATAACGTTGCCTCCACACCATAACGTTACCTCCACACCATAACGTTACCTCCATACCATAACGTTACCGCCGTACCATAACTTTACCTCCATATCATAACGTTACCGCCGTACCATAACGTTACCTCCATACCATAACGTTACCACCACAACATAATGTTGCCTCCACACCATAACGTTACCTCCACACCATAAGCTACCTCCATACCATAACGTTACCGCCATACCATAACGTTACCGCCATACCATAACGTTACCTCCATACCATAACATTACCTCCATACCATAACGTTACCTCCATACATAACGTTACCTCCATACCATAACGTTACCACCACACCATAACGTTGCCTCCACACCATAACGTTACCTCCACACCATAACGTTACCTCCATACCATAACGTTACCACCGTACCATAACTTTACCTCCATACCATAATGTTACCTCCATACCATAACGTTACCTCTGTACCATAACGTTACTCCATATCATAACGTTAACACCATACCATAACGTTACCTCCATACCATAACGTTACCTCCATACCATAACGTTACTCCATACCATAACGTTACCTCCATACCATGACGTTACCTCCATACCATAACGTTACCACCATACCATAACGTTACCTCCATACCATAACGTTACCTCCATACCATAACGTTACCACCACACCATAATGTTACCTCCACACCATAACGTTACCTCCACACCATAAGCTACCTCCATACCATAACGTTACCTCCGTACCATAACTTTACCTCCATACCATAACGTTACCGCCGTACCATAACGTTACCTCCATACCGTAACGTTACCTCCAGACCATAACGTTACCACCGCACCATAACGTTGCCTCCACACCATAACGTTACCTCCACACAATAACGCTACCTCCATACCATAACGTAACCGCCGTACCATAACTTTACCTCCATACCATAACGTTACCGCCGTACCATAACGTTACCTCCATACCATAACGTTACCGCCATACCATAACGTTACCTCCATACCATAACGTTACCACCATACCATAACATTACCTCCATACCATAACGTTACCTCCATACGTAACGTTACCTCCATACCATAACGTTACCACCACACCATAACGTTGCCTCCACACCATAACGTTACCTCCACACCATAACGTTACCACCATACCATAACGTTACCTCCATACCATAACGTTACCTCCATACCATAACGTTACCTCCATACCATAACGTTACTCCATACCATAACGTTACCTCCATACCATAACGTTACCTCCATATACCTCCATACCATAACGTTACCTCCATACCATAACGTTACTCCATACCATAACGTTAACACCATACCATAACGTTACCTCCATACCGTAACATTACCTCCATACCGTAACGTTACCTCCATACCCTAACGTTACCGCCATACCGTAACGTTACCTCCATACCATAACGTTACCACCATACCATAACATTACCTCCATACCATAACGTTACCTCCATACCATAACGTTACCTCCATACCATAACTTTACCTCCACACCATAACGTTACCTCCATACCATAACGTTACCGCCGTACCATAACTTTACCTCCATACCATAACGTTACCGCCGTACCATAACGTTACCTCCATACCATAACGTTACCACCATACCATAACGTTACCTCCATACCATAACGTTACCTCCATACCATGACGTTACCTCCATACCATAACGTTACCACCATACCATGAAGTTACCTCCATACCGTAACGTTACCTCCATACCGTAACGTTACCGCCATACCGTAACGTTACCTCCATACCCTAACGTTACCACCATACCATAACGTTACCTCCACACCATAACGTTACCTCCATACCATAACGTTACCACCGTACCATAACTTTACCTCCATACCATAATGTTACCTCCATACCATAACGTTACCTCTGTACCATAACGTTACTCCATATCATAACGTTAACACCATACCATAACGTTACCTCCATACCATAACGTTACCTCCATACCATAACGTTACTCCATACCATAACGTTACCTCCATACCATGACGTTACCTCCATACCATAACGTTACCACCATACCATAACGTTACCTCCATACCATAACGTTACCTCCATACCATAACGTTACCACCACACCATAATGTTACCTCCACACCATAACGTTACCTCCACACCATAAGCTACCTCCATACCATAACGTTACCTCCGTACCATAACTTTACCTCCATACCATAACGTTACCGCCGTACCATAACGTTACCTCCATACCGTAACGTTACCTCCAGACCATAACGTTACCACCGCACCATAACGTTGCCTCCACACCATAACGTTACCTCCACACAATAACGCTACCTCCATACCATAACGTAACCGCCGTACCATAACTTTACCTCCATACCATAACGTTACCGCCGTACCATAATGTTACCTCCATACCATAACGTTACCGCCATACCATAACGTTACCTCCATACCATAACGTTACCACCATACCATAACATTACCTCCATACCATAACGTTACCACCATACCATAACATTACCTCCATACCATAACGTTACCTCCATACGTAACGTTACCTCCATACCATAACGTTACCACCACACCATAACGTTGCCTCCACACCATAACGTTACCTCCACACCATAACGTTACCACCATACCATAACGTTACCTCCATACCATAACGTTACCTCCATACCATAACGTTACCTCCATACCATAACGTTACTCCATACCATAACGTTACCTCCATACCATAACGTTACCTCCATATAACTCCATACCATAACGTTACCTCCATACCATAACGTTACTCCATACCATAACGTTAACACCATACCATAACGTTACCTCCATACCGTAACATTACCTCCATACCGTAACGTTACCTCCATACCCTAACGTTACCGCCATACCGTAACGTTACCTCCATACCATAACGTTACCACCATACCATAACATTACCTCCATACCATAACGTTACCTCCATACCATAACGTTACCTCCATACCATAACTTTACCTCCACACCATAACGTTACCTCCATACCATAACGTTACCGCCGTACCATAACTTTACCTCCATACCATAACGTTACCGCCGTACCATAACGTTACCTCCATACCATAACGTTACCACCATACCATAACGTTACCTCCATACCATAACGTTACCTCCATACCATGACGTTACCTCCATACCATAACGTTACCACCATACCATGAAGTTACCTCCATACCGTAACGTTACCTCCATACCGTAACGTTACCGCCATACCGTAACGTTACCTCCATACCCTAACGTTACCACCATACCATAACGTTACCACCATACCATGACGTTACCTCCATACCATAACGTTACCACCATACCATAACGTTACCACCATACCGTAACGTTACCACCATACCATAACGTTACCTCCATACCGTAACGTTATCGCTATACCGTAACGTTACCTCCATACCCTAACGTTACCACTATACCATAACGTTACCTCCATACCATAACGTTACCTCCATACCATAACGTTACCTCCATACCATAACGTTACCTCCATACATAACGTTACCTCCATACGGTAACGTTACCTCCATACCATAATGTTACCGCCATACCGTAACGTTACCTCCATACCATAACGTTACCTCCGTACCATAACTTTACCTCCATACCATAACGTTACCGCCGTACCATAACGTTACCTCCATACCGTAACGTTACCTCCAGACCATAACGTTACCACCGCACCATAACGTTGCCTCCACACCATAACGTTACCTCCACACCATAACGCTACCTCCATACCATAACGTAACCGCCGTACCATAACTTTACCTCCATACGATAACGTTACCGCCGTACCATAACGTTGCCTCCATACCATAACGTTACCTCCACACCATAACGCTACCTCCATACCATAACGTAACCGCCGTACCATAACTTTACCTCCATACCATAACGTTACCGCCATACCATAACGTTACCTCCATACCATAACGTTACTCCATACCATAACGTTACCTCCATACCATAACGTTACCTCCATATACCTCCATACCATAACGTTACCTCCATACCATAACGTTACTCCATACCATAACGTTAACACCATACCATAACGTTACCTCCATAACGTTACCTCCATACCATAACGTTACCTCCATACCATAACGTTACTCCATACCATAACGTTAACACCATACCCTAACGTTACCGCCATACCGTAACGTTACCTCCATACCATAACGTTACCTCCATACCATAACGTTACCTCCATACCATAACTTTACCTCCACACCATAACGTTACCTCCATACCATAACGTTACCGCCGTACCATAACTTTACCTCCATACCATAACGTTACTGCCGTACCATAACGTTACCTCCATACCATAACGTTACCGCCGTACCATAACGTTACCTCCATACCATAATGTTACCACCACACCATAATGTTGCCTCCACACCATAACGTTACCTCCACACCATAAGCTACCTCCATACCATAACGTTACCTCCGTACCATAACTTTACCTCCATACCATAACGTTACCGCCGTACCATAACGTTACCTCCATACCGTAACGTTACCTCCAGACCATAACGTTACCACCGCACCATAACGTTGCCTCCACACCATAACGTTACCTCCACACCATAACGTTACCACCATACCATAACGTTACCTCCATACCGTAACGTTACCTCCATACCCTAACGTTACCACCATACCGTAACGTTACCTCCATACCATAACGTTACCTCCATACCATAACGTTACCTCCATACCATAACGTTACCACCATACCGTAACGTTACCTCCATACCATAACATTACCTCCATACCATGACGTTACCTTCATACCATAACGTTACCACCATACCATAACATTACCTCCATACCATGACGTTACCTCCATACCGTAACGTTACCTCCATACCGTAACGTTACCACCATACCATAACGTTACCTCCATACCGTAACGTTACCTCCATACCATAACGTTACCACCATACCATAACGTTACCTCCATACCATAACGTTACCTCCATACCATAACGTTACCACCATACCATAACGTTACCACCATACCGTAACGTTACCTCCATACCATGACGTTACCTTCATACCATAACGTTACCACCATACCATAACATTACCTCCATACCATGACGTTACCTCCATACCGTAACGTTACCTCCATACCGTAACGTTACCACCATACCATAACGTTACCTCCATACCGTAACGTTACCTCCATACCATAACGTTACCACCATACCATAACGTTACCTCCATACCATAACGTTACCTCCATACCATAACGTTACCACCATACCATAACGTTACCTCCATACCATAACGTTACCTCCATACCATAACGTTACCACCATACCATAACGTTACCACCATACCGTAACGTTACCTCCATACCGTAACGTTACCACCATACCATAACGTTACCTCCATACCGTAACGTTACCTCCATACCGTAACGTTACCACCATACCATAACGTTACCTCCATACCGTAACGTTACCTCCATACCGTAACGTTACCTCCATACCGTAACGTTACCACCATACCATAACGTTACCTCCATACCATAACGTTACCACCATACCGTAACGTTACCACCATACCATAAGCTACCTCCATACCATAACGTTACCTCCGTACCATAACTTTACCTCCATACCATAACGTTACCGCCGTACCATAACGTTACCTCCATACCGTAACGTTACCTCCAGACCATAACGTTACCACCGCACCATAACGTTGCCTCCACACCATAACGTTACCTCCACACCATAACGTTACCACCATACCATAACGTTACCTCCATACCGTAACGTTACCTCCATACCCTAACGTTACCACCATACCGTAACGTTACCTCCATACCATAACGTTACCTCCATACCATAACGTTACCTCCATACCATAACGTTACCACCATACCGTAACGTTACCTCCATACCATAACATTACCTCCATACCATGACGTTACCTTCATACCATAACGTTACCACCATACCATAACATTACCTCCATACCATGACATTACCTCCATACCGTAACGTTACCTCCATACCGTAACGTTACCACCATACCATAACGTTACCTCCATACCGTAACGTTACCTCCATACCATAACGTTACCACCATACCATAACGTTACCTCCATACCATAACGTTACCTCCATACCATAACGTTACCACCATACCATAACGTTACCACCATACCGTAACGTTACCTCCATACCATGACGTTACCTTCATACCGTAACGTTACCACCATACCATAACATTACCTCCATACCATGACGTTACCTCCATACCGTAACGTTACCTCCATACCGTAACGTTACCACCATACCATAACGTTACCTCCATACCGTAACGTTACCTCCATACCATAACGTTACCACCATACCATAACGTTACCTCCATACCATAACGTTACCTCCATACCATAACGTTACCACCATACCATAACGTTACCTCCATACCATAACGTTACCTCCATACCATAACGTTACCACCATACCATAACGTTACCACCATACCGTAACGTTACCTCCATACCGTAACGTTACCACCATACCATAACGTTACCTCCATACCGTAACGTTACCTCCATACCGTAACGTTACCACCATACCATAACGTTACCTCCATACCGTAACGTTACCTCCATACCGTAACGTTACCTCCATACCGTAACGTTACCACCATACCATAACGTTACCTCCATACCATAACGTTACCACCATACCGTAACGTTACCACCATACCATAACATTACCTCCATACCATGACGTTACCTCCATACCGTAACGTTACCTCCATACCGTAACGTTACCTCCATACCGTAACGTTACCTCCATACCGTAACGTTACCTCCATACCGTAACGTTACCACCATACCGTAACGTTACCTCCATACCGTAACGTTACCTCCATACCGTAACGTTACCTCCATACCGTAACGTTACCACCATACCGTAACGTTACCACCATACCGTAACGTTACCTCCATACCATAACGTTACCTCCATACCATAACGTTACCTCCATACCATAACGTTACCTCCATACCATAACGTTACCTCCATACCGTAACGTTTAGAGGGTTAGAGTGTTATGAATCATGACGGAGTGGGTTAGGGTTAGAGGGTTAGAGGGTTAGGGTTAGTGGGTTAGGGTTAGAGGGTTAGAGGGTTAGAGTTAGAGGGTTAGGGTTAGAGGGTTAGAGGGTTAGGATTAGAGGGTTAGAGGGTTAGAGTTAGAGGGTTAGAGTGTTAGGGTTAGAGGGTTAGAGGGTTAGAGGGTTAGAGGGTTAGAGGGTTAGAGTTAGAGGGTTAGAGTTAGAGGGTTAGAGGGTTAGGGTTAGAGTGTTAGGGTTAGAGGGTTAGAGGGTTAGAGGGTTAGAGGGTTAGAGGGTTAGAGGGTTAGAGTTAGAGGGTTAGAGTTAGAGGGTTAGAGGGTTAGGGTGTTAGAGTGTTATGAATCATGACGGAGTGAGTAAGGGTTATAGGGTTATAGGGTTAGAGTGTTAGGGTTAGAGGGTTAGAGGGTTAGGGTTAGAGGGTTAGAGGGTTAGGGTTAGAGGGTTAGAGGGTTAGAGTTAGAGGGTTAGAGTGTTAGGGTTAGAGGGTTAGGGTTAGAGTGTTAGGGTTAGAGGGTTAGAGGGTTAGAGTTAGAGGGTTAGAGTTAGAGGGTTAGAGGGTTAGGGTGTTAGAGTGTTATGAATCATGACGGAGTGAGTAAGGGTTATAGGGTTATAGGGTTAGAGTGTTAGGGTTAGAGGGTTAGAGGGTTAGGGTTAGAGGGTTAGAGGGTTAGGGTTAGAGGGTTAGAGTGTTAGGGTTAGAGGATTAGGGTCAGAGTGTTATGAGTTATGACGGAGTGAGTTAGGGTTATAGGGTTAGGGTTAGAGGGTTAGGGTTAGAGGGTTAGGGTTAGAGGGTTAGGGTTATAGGGTTAGGGTTAGAGGGTTAGGGTTAGAGGGTTATAGGGTTATAGGGTTATAGGGTTAGGGTTATAGGGTTAGGGTTAGAGGGTTAGGGTTATAGGGTTAGGGTTAGAGGGTTAGGGTTAGAGTGTTATGAGTCATGACGGAGTGGAGGTGTACTCACAACCTGGTAGTGTCCGTACTGAGCCGCCAGATGCAGCGGGATGTGTCCGTCCAGAGAAACGCCGTTCACAGACGCTCCGGAGCGAAGCAGCATCAGGACCGAGTCAGCTTTCCCCTGCCAGGCTGCGTAATGCAGCGGACGCATCCCTGCACACATCAGACACTTTAATGTTGATTCACTCATTCATACACGGACGTCACGGAGTCATGGCCAGTATTAATGAGTCTAGAATCTGACACAGTGACCGTCGTAACAGACGGAAATATGGTGAAGTCTGACCGCAACATTAGACTACACCAACACGCCAACACGCCACGACGCCATGACGCCACGACGCCATGACGCCGCGACGCTACGACACCACGACGATGTGTGTTTCTCACCGTTGCTGTCCTTGACGTCCACGGTGGCCTGAGCCTCCAGCAGTGCCGACAGCAGCTCCGTGGTCCCGGTGAGGGCGGCGTGGTGCAGCGCCGAGAACCTGACGGGTCACAGAGAGTCATTAGAAACCAGCTGGATCCACATCAGACCACATCAGACCACATCAGACCACATCAAACCACATCAGACCACATCAGCTCACATCAGACCACATCAGACCACATCAGACCACATCAGACCACATCAGACCACATCACACCACATCAGACCACATCAGCTCACATCACACCACATCAGACCACATCAGACCACATCAGACCACATCAGACCACATCAGACCACATTGAGAGGTGGTGCGGGTCTGTGGGAACTCCAGACGACCCAGTACGGAGTGGGGACTGGTAGCTGGAGAGGTTCCAGTTCACCTCCTGGGCACTGCTGAGATGTCCTTGAGCAAGGCACCGACCCCCTAGAACTGCTCCCCAGACAGCTGTAGAGTAGCTGCTGCTCCTAATATATAAATATATAATATATATATAGATATATATTATATATCTATATATATATACAGACGTGGACAAAATTGTTGGTACCCTTCCTTTAAAGAAAGAAAAACCCACAATGGTCACTGAAATAACTTGAAACTGACAAAAGTAATAATAAATAAAAATTTACTGCAAAAATGAACTAATGAAAATCAGACATTGCTTTTGAATCTGTAACTCTCAATGAGACTTCTGCACCTGTCGACAGGTATGTTGGCCCACTCCTCGTGAACAAACTGCTCCAGCTGTCTCAGGTTTGAAGGGTGCCTTCTCCGAATGCATGTTTCAGCTCCTTCCACAGATGTTCAATAGGATTTAGATCAGGGCTCATAGAAGGCCACTTCAGAACAGTCCAATGTTTAGTTCTTAGCCATTCTTGGGTGTTTTTAGCTGTGTTTTGGGTCGTTATCCTGTTTGAGGACCCATGACCTGCAACTGAGACCAAGCTTTCTGACACTGGGCAGCACATTTCGCTCCAGAATGCCTTGATAGTCTTGAGATTTCATTGTACCCTGCACAGATTCAAGACACCCTGTGCCAGATGCAACAAAGCAGCCCCATAACATAACCGAGCCTCCTCCATGTTTCACTTTAGGTACAGTGTTCTTTTCTTTGGATGCTTCATCTCTTCGTCTGTGAACATAGAGCTGATGTGACTTGCCAAAAAGCTCCAGTTTTGTCTCATCTGTCCAAAGGACATTCTCCCAGAAGCTTTGTGGCTTGTCAATATGCATTTTGGAAAATTCCAGTCTCGCTTTTTTATGATTTGGTGTCCTCCTGGGTTGTCTTCCATTAAGTCTACTTTGGCTCAAACAGCGACGGATGGTGCGATCTGACACTGATGTACCTTGACCTTGGAGTTCACCTCTAATCTCTTTGGAAGTTGTTCTGGGCTCTTTGGTTACCATTCGTATTATCCGTCTCTTCAATATGTCATCAATGTTCCCCTTGCGGCCACGTCCAGGGAGGTTGGCTACAGTCCCATGGAACTTAAACTTCTGAATCATATGTGCAGCTGTAGTCACAGGAACATCAAGCTGCTTGGAGATGGTCTTATAGCCTTTACCTTTAACATGAAGGTCTATAATGTTCTTTCTGATCTCCTGAGACAACTCTCTCCTTAGCTTTCTGTGGTCCATGTTCAGTGTGGTACACACCATGATACCAAACAGCACAGTGACTACTTTTCACCCTTTAAATAGGCAGACTGACTGATTACAAGTTTGAAGATACCTGTGATGCTATTTACAGGACACACCTTAGTTTAACATGTCCCTATGGTCACATTATTTTACATCTTTTCTAGGGGTACCATCATTTTTGTCCAGGTCAGTTTCATTAGTTTGTTTTTTAAAATGATTCTGTTGAACCACAATTCAAAAACAATGTCTGATTTTCATTAGTTCATTTTCAGTGAATTTTTATATATACTGGAAAAACAAAGTTCGGAAACTTGTGTTTGGTGGATTATTTCTCTGTTGTATCAATGCTAATGGTCATTGTATTCTACATCGTTGGAAAACCTGTTTATTTACCTTCGCAATGATGTCCAACTTGTAAGGATCATGCATTTGTGGGATGAGCAGCACAGCTGATTATGTGGGTAGCGGCCAAGAAAAATTTGCCAAAATGCTCTTCCAATGGTAAACAGTGTATTGTCATAAGGCTACCAGGAAGCCTGCAATGACTGCCCTTCACCGTCAGGCCCGTTGGCGCTGGTGTCGACAACACAGACAAAGGAACCTGAACATGTGGGGGAATGTCATGTTCAGTGATGAGTCCAGGTTCTGTTTGCCAAAGTTGGATGGCAGGGTGAAAGTATGGAGACGACGTGGAGAACGCTATGCTGATTGTTGAACCGATGGAGTAACAGCTTTTGGTGGGGGCAGTGTCATGGTGTGGGGGGGGGGGCATCTCCCTCACTGGTAAAACAAGGCTTGTCATCATTGAAGGCCATCTCAATGCAGGGAGATATCGGGATGAGATTCTGCAGCCAGTGGCGATCCCATATCTCCACAATCTGGGACCTAACTTCATCCTCAAAGATGACAACGCTCCCCCCACAGAGCCAGGGTTATCACAGACTACCTCCACAATGTGGGAGGAGAGAGAATGGAACGGCCTGCCAAGAGTCCACACCTCAACCCAACTCAACACTTGTGGGATCAGCTTGGGCGTGCTGTACGTGTTAGAGTGACCAACACAACCACGCTGGCTGACCTGCAACCAATCCTGGTTGAGGAATGGAACGCCATCCCACAGCAACGTGTGACCAGGTTGGTGACCAGCATGAGGAGGAGGTGCCAGGCTGTTGTGGCTGCGTATGGATCTTCCACCTACTGAGGCTCCTGACGGTGTATTAAATGAATAAAGTGTAAAATAGCCAATATGTCTTGATTGTTCCTTGTTACTGATAGAGAGTTCAATCATCCAATCCACCAAACAACTCAAAACAAGAGTCAACACCAACAGGAGAATACACTGTTTACCATTGACGGAGCATTTTGGCAAATTGTTCTTGGGCGCTCCCCACATAATCAGCTGTGCTGCTCATCCCACAAATGCATGATCCTTACAAGTTGGGCATCATTGCGAAGGTCAATAAACAGGCTTTCCAACGATGTTAAATACAATGACCATTAGCATTGTAACAACAGAGAAATAATCGACCAAACACAAGTTTACGAACTTTGTTTTTCCAGTTTATTATTACTTTTGTCAGTTTCAAGTTATTTCAGTGACCATTGTGGGTTTTTCTTTCTTTAACAGAAGGGTACCAACAATTTTGTCCACATCTGTATATATATATATATTATATTAGATATACTGTATATCTGATCTATAGGCTATAGGAACTAAATAACGGAGCCGCCCTTTAATGGATTCATCAGTGGGCTGAATATAATATATTAATATTATAATATATTATATTATAATATAATATAATTATATTATAATATAATATATTAATATTATAATATAATATAGTAATATTATAATATAATATAATATATTAATATTATAATATAATATAATAAAATATAATATAGTAATATTATAATATAATATATTAATATTATAATATAATATAATATAATATATTATATTATAATATAATATAAATATAATATAATATATTAATATTATAATATAATAAAATATTATATATTATAATAAAATATAATATATTATAATATTAATATAATATAATATATTATAATATAATATTAATATATCTAGATGAGTGGTGATACGAAGGACAAGAGGAAGGAAGAGGACACGGAGTCCCAGGAGATCAGCTGCTCGTGTTTTTGTAGAAACTAAATCCAATGTCTTTAAAGTGATGTGTAGAGTTGATATCTTGTTATCAGCTGCTGATTGTGTTCCTGTTAGTCAGACGCCGACCTGCAGCTACAGGTGAACTACAGTTCATCAGTCACACCTGTTTAATAAAACGGTTAACCCCTTCAGCTTCAGATATAGACGTATACGTGACACGCAGAATCAGCAGCGCTGGTCGGTATAATGATGGATTATAGAAACATCACCTCAAATTAATGTTACAAAATGCATCTTATCAGAGAAGTTATCAGACATGATGATGTCATCACATTTATTATTATTATTATTATTATTATTATTATTATTATTATCACAGAACAGTAACACAACTAATCGGTGATGTTTGGTGAAACTTACAGGAAGAATCACAGCAGCCTCAAAACCAATTAATAAAACAGGCAACAATTGATCAAACAACAAAGATTTACTTTACTACTTGTATACTATACTATATATCACTTATATATTATACTATATACTACTTGTATACTATACTATATATCACTTGTATATTATACTATATATCACTTGTATACTATACTATATATCACTTGTATAGTATGCTATATACTACTTGTATACTATACTATATACTACTTGTATAGTATGCTATATACTACTTGTATACTATACTATATACTATTTGTATAGTATGCTATATACTACTTGTATACTATACTATATACTACTTGTATAGTATGCTATATACTACTTGTATACTATACTATATACTATTTGTATAGTATGCTATATACTACTTGTATACTATACTATATACTACTTGTATAGTATGCTATATACTACTTGTATAGTATGCTATATACTACTTGTATAGTATGCTATATACTACTTGTATAGTATGCTATATAATACTATAGTATTTTGGACAAAAACAGAACAAAAAAAATACTGAATCTTTGAGGCACATATTGATATTTGAGAAAACAATATATCGACCTCAGTATGTTGTTGTTGGTGTTGTTGTTGTTGTTGATGTTGTTGATGATGTTGATGTTGGTGTTGTTGGTGTTGTTGATGTTGTTGATGTTGATGTTGGTGTTGTTGGTGTTGTTGATGTTGGTGGTGTTGTTGTTGATGTTGTTGATGGTGTTGGTGTTGTTGATGTTGTTGATTTTGATGTTGATGGTGTTGGTGTTGTTGATGTTGATGTTGGTGGTGTTGTTGTTGATGTTGTTGATGTTGGTGTTGGTGTTGTTGGTGTTGTTGATTTTGATGTTGATGGTGTTGGTGTTGGTGTTGTTGGTGTTGTTGATGGTGTTGGTGTTATTGATGTTGGTGGTGTTGTTGTTGTTGGTGGTGTTGTTTATGTTGGTGTTGTTGGTGTTGTTGTTGTTGGTGTTGTTGATGTTGATGTTTATGGTGTTGGTGTTGTTGATGTTGGTGGTGTTGTTGATGTTGATGGTGTTGGTATTGGTATTGGTGTTGGTGATGTTGGTGTTGATGTTGGTGTTGTGGGTGTTGTTGTTGGTGTTGTTGATGTTGGTGTTGGTGTTGTTGATGTTGATGGTCTTGTTGTTGGTGTTGTTGATGTTGATGGTGTTGGTGTTGTTGGTGTTGTGGGTGTTGTGGGTGTTGTTGTTGGTGTTGTTGATGTTGGTGGTGTTGGTGTTGGTGTTGTTGGTGTTGTTGGTGTTGTTGATTTTGATGTTGATGGTGTTGGTGTTGGTGTTGGTGTTGTTGATGTTGGTGGTGTTGTTGATGTTGATGTTGATGGTGTTGGTGTTGGTGTTGTTGATGTTGATGTTGATGTTGATGGTGTCGATGGTGTTGTTGTTGGTGTTGTTGATGTTGATGTTTATGGTGTTGTTGATGTTGGTGGTGTTGTTGTTGGTGTTGTTGATGTTGATGGTGTTGGTATTGGTATTGGTGTTGGTGGTGTTGGTGTTGTGGGTGTTGTGGGTGTTGTTGTTGGTGTTGTTGATGTTGGTGTTGGTGTTGTTGATGTTGATGGTCTTGTTGTTGGTGTTGTTGATGTTGATGTTGATGGTGTTGGTGTTGTTGGTGTTGTTGTTGGTGTTGTTGATGTTGCTGGTGTGGGTTTTGGTGTTGGTGTTGGTGTTGTTGGTGTTGTTGATGTTGATGGTGTTGGTGATGGTGTTGGTGTTGTTGGTGTTGTTGATGTTGATGTTGGTGGTGTTGTTGTTGGTGTTGTTGATGTTGATGTTGGTGGTGTTGTTGGTGTTGTTAATGTTGATGTTGGTGTTGTGGGTGTTGTTGTTGGTGTTGTTGATGTTGATGGTGTTGTTGTTGGTGTTGTTGATGTTGATGTTGATGTTGATGGTGTTGGTGTTGTTGGTGTTGTTGATGTTGGTGGTGTTGGTGTTGTTGGTGTTGTTGGTGTTGATGTTGATGGTGTTGGTGTTGGTGTTGGTGTTGTTGATGTTGGTGGTGGTGTTGTTGATGTTGATGTTGATGGTGTTGGTGTTGTTGATGTTGATGTTGATGTTGATGTTGATGTTGATGTTGATGGTGATGGTGTTGTTGGTGTTGTTGATGTTGATGGTGTCGATGGTGTTGTTGTTGGTGTTGTTGATGTTGCTGGTGTGGGTTTTGGTGTTGGTGTTGGTGTTGTTGGTGTTGTTGATGTTGATGGTGTTGGTGATGGTGTTGGTGTTGTTGGTGTTGTTGATGTTGGTGGTGTTGTTGTTGGTGTTGTTGATGTTGTTGATGTTGGTGGTGGTGTTGTTGTTGGTGTTGTTAATGTTGATGTTGGTGTTGTGGGTGTTGTTGTTGGTGTTGTTGATGTTGATGGTGTTGTTGTTGGTGTTGTTGATGTTGATGTTGATGTTGATGGTGTTGGTGTTGTTGGTGTTGTTGATGTTGGTGGTGTTGTTGATGTTGATGTTGATGGTGTTGGTGTTGGTGTTGGTGTTGTTGGTGTTGTTGATGTTGATGTTGATGTTGATGTTGATGTTGGTGTTGGTGTTGGTGTTGGTGTTGTTGGTGTTGTTGATGTTGATGGTGTTGGTGTTGTTGATGTTGTTGATGGTGTTGTTGTTGGTGTTGTTGTTGGTGTTGTTGATGTTGATGTTGATGTTGATGTTGATGTTGATGTTGCTGGTGTTGGTGTTGGTGTTGTTGGTGTGTAAAGTGTAAGATGATGACTGCCCTGAAAATTACGCTTCTGATTCTGTGGATTATTGGCCTCCGTGGACAATGTTTGTCGGTGCAATTTTCAACCGCACACCTGAGTGGCAACATGGACAGGTGTGGCGAGGAGCCGTGCCTCGCACGCTCGTACAGTCGAGAGACTTTGCTGGAGCTACAACCCGAGCTGACACGGGAGATGACATCAAGCCACGTCTCCCATTCGATGCTGGATAACATCCCTCAGGAGCTGATCAGAACGAATAGGAAAAAGAAACGAGGAAAAAGAGGAGGTATTCGGAACCGACTACGGCGGAGATTCAATCGGCCACATCTTCCATCTATTGTTCTTACAAACCTGCGCTCGCTGAGCAATAAAGTGGATGCGATACGGACATACACAAGGTACTGTAACGAATTCCGTGAGGCATCATTGTTATGCTTAACGGAAAGCTGGCTACAAGCTACAATGCCCGACTCTCTCTTTGAAGTCCCGGGATTCACCCTTGTGCGGGCAGACAGGGATGCGGACTCTGGAAAAACTCGGGGAGGCGGTATTTGCGCGTACATAAATGATCTATGGTGCAGATCGCACTCAGTTAAATATAAGATCTGTGATCCCAATGTAGAAATTCTCGGCATGACGTTACGACCTTTTTATTTACCTAGAGAGTTTGGATGTATACTGCTGTTTGTTGTGTACGCGCCTCCCAGCGGCAAAGCGTCACAGGCGGCCAGCACCATAGCTAACTGTGTTCATGAACTACAACTCAGCCACCCCGATGCACCGGCTATAGTGGTGGGGGACTTGAACCATTGCCACTTGGAGACTGTGTTACCTGGGTTCGAACAGTATGTTAAGGACCAGACAAGAAAAGACAATATCCTGGACAAGTGTTTTGTAAACGTTAAAGGTGCTTATGTTTCCAAGTGTAGGCCACCCATATTAAATTCCCATCATAACGTTGTGCACATGATCCCAGTGTACAAGACCAAACTCAAGCAAAGTAAACCAGAAAAGAAAGTGATAAGGACATGGACAAATGAAAGCAGGGAGCAACTGAAAGCCTGTTTTGATTGGACAAATTGGGAAATCTTTCAGGAGGGATCACAAGAAGAAATGACTACAGTTACAAATGATTATATACATTTTTGTGTACAGCTGGTTGTCCCCACAAAGGAGATTAAAATCTATCCAAATAATAAATCATATGTGACCAGGGACATAATACAGGTAATAAATACAAGGAAAGTGGCTTTCAAAAACAAAGATTATGGAGCACTTAAACAGACAGGAAAAGAGCTCAAAATCAAATTGAGGAAAGCAAAACTGGCACACAGACAGCTTCTGGAAGATGCCTTTAAAGCTAATAACTCTAAAAAGGTGTGGGATATCATGAAATCTATGACAGGAATGTCATCTCCAACTAAACCTATTGTGACAGATAATGAATTTTGCTTTGCCAACGACCTAAACACTTTCTTTACCAGATTTGAATCACTAGATAATTCTGATAAGTGCACTGAAATACTTAAAACTATCATACCAACTACCTCAGACAGAATTGTCATCACTGTCGAAGATGTTAGGAAAAGTTTTCGGTGTACAAATTCCAAGAAAGCTGCTGGACCGGATGAATGCAGCGCTTTCCTTCTGAAGAACTTTGCAACCGAACTGGCACCAGTGTGGCAACCAATCTTTCAGGCTTCCGTAGACACGTACCTCTGTCATGGAAAACTGCGCACATAAAACCTTTACCCAAAATACCATGTCCTAAAGAACACAAGGATTTCAGACCAATAGCCCTTACCTCAGTGATTATGAAATCTCTAGAAAGAATTCTGCTCCAATATCTTGTCAGTACAACAAAAGACAAACTCGATCCATATCAATTTGCATATAAGCAGGGTTGTGGTACAGAAGACGCTGTTGCCACTCTGGTTCATATTATTATGAAACATTTAGACAAACCAAAAACCTATGCAAGAGCCCTTTTTCTAGACTTTTCATCAGCCTTCAATACAATACAGACAGACATCTTGGTGTCAAAAATGGTCCAGCGGGAACTGAATCCCTATTTAATTCACTGGTATGCCTCCTTTCTCACTAACAGAGTTCAAATAGTAAAAGTGAATAAAACCCTTTCCACTGCCATCACGACCAACGTCGGGGCCCCTCAGGGTTGCGTGAGTTCAGCTATGCTTTTCACCTTTTACACCGATGACTGTCGTACAAATACAAATACACCAAATCAATATATTCTAAAGTATTCTGATGATACGGCTATAATATCTCTGTTAAGTCACTCGGACAACCCTGAGCTGCACCAACATGGCGTGAACAAAATGGTCGAGTGGAGTGACAGCAATGCTCTTCAGATTAACACAAAGAAAACGGAAGACATTGTATTTCACCGTCTGATTCTCATAAAGTTCCTATTGTTATTCATAACGAAAAAATCCAGCAGGTATTTTCATATAAATATTTGGGAGTAATGATTGATCATCTGTTATCTTGGAAAGACCACATTGAATGTGTCTGTAAAAAGACAAACCAAAGAATTGACTTTCTCCGCCGCCTCAGGTCTTTTGGGGCGAGTAAACAAATTCTTCTATTGTTTTTTACTTCTGTGATTATGAGTGTTCTGCAGTATTGTTATTCTACATGGTACAAGAGTTTGTCCACTACTTTAAAGTCAAAAACTGCTTCACCAAATGAACATCTGCTCAAAGATAGTAGGTCAACCTCTTCAGAAACTCTATGAATCAGCCTATCATAATAACATCTTAAGGCTGACCAACAACATCGTCTCTAACCCCAACCATGTTCTGAACAGTGAATATCAATTTTTACCATCAAATCAGAGATACAGGGTTCCACGATGTAATAAGGTCAGACTAAAGCACTCTTTTGTACATCAGTCAATCCTTAAACTAAATATGGAGCCTAATCCCAGATCAAATGTGCGTTAAAGGGCCCTGAATATCGTCTTCTGTGATTTTAATGTTTAAATGTTTGTATCCTTGTTTATTGTCTTTGTCCTTTCTGTGATGTTGCAAACGGAGCTGCTGTGATGCAAAACACATTTCAGACCTGTCTGACAAAGTATTATCGTATTATCGTATCGTATTATCGTATTATCGTATCGTATTATCGTATCGTATTATCGTATCATATTATCGTATCGTATTATCGTATTGTATTATCGTATCATATTATCGTATCGTATTATCGTATCGTATTATCGTATTATCGTATTGTATTATCGTATCATATTATCGTATCGTATTATCGTATCGTATTATCGTATTATCGTATCATATTATCGTATCGTATTATCGTATTGTATTATCGTATCGTATTATCGTATCGTATTATCGTATTATCGTATCGTATTATCGTATCATATTATCGTATCGTATTATCGTATTATCGTATCGTATTATCGTATCGTATTATCGTATCGTATTATCGTATTATCGTATCGTATTATCGTATCGTATTATCGTATCATATTATCGTATCGTATTATCGTATTATCGTATCGTATTATCGTATCATATTATCGTATCGTATTATCATATTATCGTATCGTATTATCGTATCATATTATCGTATCGTATTATCGTATTATCGTATCGTATTATCGTATCATATTATCGTATCGTATTATCGTATTATCGTATTATCGTATTATCGTATCGTATTATCGTATCATATTATCGTATCGTATTATCGTATTATCGTATCGTATTATCGTATCATATTATCGTATCGTATTATCGTATTATCGTATCGTATTATCGTATCATATTATCGTATCGTATTATCATATTATCGTATCGTATTATCATATTATCGTATCGTATTATCGTATCATATTATCGTATCGTATTATCGTATTATCGTATCGTATTATCGTATCGTATTATCGTATCGTATTATCGTATTATCGTATCGTATTATCGTATCGTATTATCGTATCATATTATCGTATCGTATTATCGTATTATCGTATCGTATTATCGTATCATATTATCGTATCGTATTATCATATTATCGTATCGTATTATCGTATCATATTATCGTATCGTATTATCGTATTATCGTATCGTATTATCGTATCATATTATCGTATCGTATTATCGTATTATCGTATTATCGTATCGTATTATCGTATCATATTATCGTATCGTATTATCGTATTATCGTATCGTATTATCGTATCATATTATCGTATCGTATTATCGTATTATCGTATCGTATTATCGTATCATATTATCGTATCGTATTATCGTATTATCGTATCGTATTATCGTATTATCATATTATCGTATCGTATTATCGTATTATCGTATCGTATTATCGTATCGTATTATCGTATCGTATTATCGTATTATCGTATCGTATTATCGTATTATCGTATTATCGTATTATCGTATCGTATTATCGTATCGTATTATCGTATTATCGTATCGTGTTATCGTATCATATTATCGTATCGTATTATCGTATTATCGTATCGTATTATCGTATCATATTATCGTATCGTATTATCATATTATCGTATCGTATTATCGTATCATATTATCGTATCGTATTATCGTATTATCGTATCGTATTATCGTATTATCGTATTATCATATTATCGTATCGTATTATCGTATTATCGTATCGTATTATCGTATCATATTATCGTATCGTATTATCATATTATCGTATCGTATTATCATATTATCGTATCGTATTATCATATTATCGTATCGTATTATCATATTATCGTATCGTATTATCATATTATCGTATCGTATTATCGTATTATCATATTATCGTATCGTATTATCATATTATCGTATCGTATTATCATATTATCGTATCGTATTATCATATTATCGTATCGTATATTGATCATTTATTGTTTAAGTTCCGTGAAAATCGTATAAAGAAAGTGTAAATAGAGTTGTTGACAAAACAAGACATTTGAAAACATCATGTTGAGCTTCAGGAAATATTTGTCACGATTTTCAGACATTTAATCTGAAATCTAATGAAATAGAAAACAAACTGAACTTCCTGCCTTTACTTTGGAATAAATTCCTGACGTGAACTCATGTGAGCGTCCCCCCCCCCCTTTGAGCGTCCCCCCCCCCCCCATGTGAGCGTCCCCCCCCCCCATACAGGAGAGGAAACAGAGCTCCCGGTTAGATGTGCTGGTCTGTAAATAAAGAGACATTAGAGGAGACGGAGATGAATAAAGACGGAGGGGGGGGGGGGGGTCTCAGCGCTGCCTTTCTCTCTGTTGCGTAACGTGGTCGCTGGTATTCAGTAACAGACGGCGCCGCGAGCGGCTCCAACAGTAATGGATTACTGAGAGCAGGAGAGAGCGACAGGAAGTCAGGAGGTTGAAAGGGAGCCGGGGGGAAGTCGGCATGTTGTGGTAGAACCAGAGTCAGATAATGATGAAGAGACGCTGCAGCAGTCACACAGTATTCACATCTCTGTGTGTGTTTTAGCCGGTAAGGTCTACCGGTCTAGTCACCGTGACGTCACCCGTTGGTTTGTGGACTTTGGGGCTGAAGCCTCGAGTTCGGCGTTTTGGCTGTCACCATCTTGGTTATTTGGCAGTCTCCGTTGTCAGTGTCCAGTCTGTCCTGGCTGCTCGATCCTACCCAGAATACCCTGAGAGAAGACCCGCCCCAACCCACCCTTTGATTGGCTACTGGCTTTTAAAGCTAACTCCGTTCAGAGCTAGCGAACTCCGGTCCGCTAGCTCTGAAGGCGAGCCGGTCCGAACTCCGGTCCGCTAGCTCTGAAGGCGAGCCGGTCCGAACTCCGGTCCGCTAGCTTTGAAGGCGAGCCGGTCCGAACTCCGGTCCGCTAGCTCTGAAGGCGAGCCGGTCCGAACTCCGGTCCGCTAGCTCTGAAGGCGAGCCGGTCCGAACTCCGGTCCGCTAGCTCTTAAATCCACTTCTGAGAAGTTTTTAGGCAACAAATGTGTAGCTGGGTCACCGACATCCATCTTGTTTCTTTCTTTGGGGACACAAGAGGGGGGAGCGAAGTACAACCGAACGCTGAATAAAACAGCTAACCCTAATCCTAACCCTAATCCTAATCCAAACCCTAATCCCTAACCCTAACCCTAACTACGATGCTCAGCCTGTTCTCAGACACCGTTCGTAGATATACTGATAAAAAGTAATGCGCTGTAATTCATATATGTCCCATGAAATCCTTTCGTATGTAATCTATATAATCTATGTAATCTATATAATCTATGTAATCTATGTAATCTATATAATCTATGTAATCTATGTAATCTATGTAATCTATATAATCTATGTAATCTATGTAATCTATGTAATCTATATAATCTATGTAATCTATATAATCTATGTAATCTATATAATCTATGTAATATATATATATAATCTATGTAATCATGAACCAGGAAGTATAATGAGCAATAAACGCTGCGTAGGGATGAGGTCAGGGTTTATTTATCACTAGTTTATTTATCACTGGTTTATTTATCACTAGTTTATTTATCACTGGTTTATTTATCACTGATTTATTTATCACTGGTTTATTTATCACTGGTTTATTTATCACTGGTTTATTTATCACTAATTTATTTATCACTAGTTTATTTATCACTAATTTATTTATCACTAGTTTATTTATCACTAATTTATTTATCACTGGTTTATTAATCACTGGTTTATTTATCACTGGTTTATTTATCACTGGTTTATTTATCACTGGTTTATTAATCACTGGTTTATTTATCACTGGTTTATTTATCACTGGTTTATTAATCACTGGTTTATTTATCACTGGTTTATTTATCACTGATTTATTTATCACTAGTTTATTTATCACTGGTTTATTTATCACTGATTTATTTATCACTGGTTTATTTATCACTGGTTTATTTATCACTGGTTTATTTATTACTAATTTATTTATCACTGGTTTATTTATCACTGGTTTATTTATCACTAGTTTATTTATCACTGGTTTATTTATCACTGGTTTATTTATCAGTAGATTATTTATCACTAGTTTATTTATCACTGGTTTATTTATCACTAGTTTATTAATCACTAGTTTATTTATCACTGATTTATTTATCATTGGTTTATTTATCACTGGTTTATTTATCACTGGTTTATTTATCACTGATTTATTTATCACTAGTTTATTTATCACTGGTTTATTTATCACTAGTTTATTAATCACTAGTTTATTTATCACTGATTTATTTATCACTAGTTTATTTATCACTAGTTTATTAATCACTAGTTTATTTATCACTGGTTTATTTATCACTAGTTTATTTATCACTAGTTTATTAATCACTAGTTTATTTATCACTGGTTTATTTATCACTGGTTTATTTATCACTGATTTATTTATCACTAGTTTATTTATCACTAGTTTATTTATCACTAGTTTATTTATCACTGGTTTATTTATCACTGATTTATTTATCACTAGTTTATTTATCACTAGTTTATTAATCACTAGTTTATTTATCACTGGTTTATTTATCACTGGTTTATTTATCACTAGTTTATTTATCACTGGTTTATTTATCACTAGTTTATTTATCACTAGTTTATTTATCACTGGTTTATTTATAACTAGTTTATTTATCACTAGTTTATTTATCACTGGTTTATTTATCACTGGTTTATTTATAACTAGTTTATTTATCACTAGTTTATTTATCACTGGTTTATTTATCACTAGTTTATTTATAACTAGTTTATTTATCACTAGTTTATTTATCACTAGTTTATTTATCACTGGTTTATTTATCACTGGTTTATTTATAACTAGTTTATTTATCACTAGTTTATTTATCACTGGTTTATTTATCACTAGTTTATTTATCACTGGTTTATTTATAACTAGTTTATTTATAACTAGTTTATTTATCACTGGTTTATTTATCACTGGTTTATTTATAACTAGTTTATTTATCACTAGTTTATTTATCACTGGTTTATTTATCACTAGTTTATTTATCACTGGTTTATTTATAACTAGTTTATTTATCACTGGTTTATTTATCACTGGTTTATTTATAACTAGTTTATTTATCACTAGTTTATTTATCACTGGTTTATTTATCACTGGTTTATTTATAACTAGTTTATTTATCACTAGTTTATTTATCACTAGTTTATTTATAACTAGTTTATTTATCACTGGTTTATTTATCACTGGTTTATTTATAACTAGTTTATTTATCACTAGTTTATTTATCACTGGTTTATTTATCACTGGTTTATTTATCACTGGTTTATTTATCACTAGTTTATTTATCACTGGTTTATTTATAACTAGTTTATTTATCACTAGTTTATTTATCACTGGTTTATTTATAACTAGTTTATTTATCACTGGTTTATTTATCACTGGTTTATTTATAACTAGTTTATTTATCACTAGTTTATTTATCACTGGTTTATTTATAACTAGTTTATTTATCACTGGTTTATTTATCACTGGTTTATTTATAACTAGTTTATTTATCACTAGTTTATTTATCACTGATTTATTTATCACTAGTTTATTTATCACTGATTTATTTATCACTGGTTTATTTATCACTAGTTTATTTATCACTGGTTTATTTATCACTAGTTTATTTATCACTGGTTTATTTATCACTGGTTTATTTATCACTGGTTTATTTATCACTAGTTTATTTATCACTGGTTTATTTATCACTGATTTATTTATCACTAGTTTATTTATCACTGATTTATTTTTCACTAGTTTATTTATCACTGGTTTATTTATCACTGATTTATTTATCACTAGTTTATTTATCACTAGTTTATTTATCACTGGTTTATTTATCACTAGTTTATTTATCACTAGTTTATTTATCACTGATTTATTTATCACTAGTTTATTTATCACTGATTTATTTTTCACTAGTTTATTTATCACTGGTTTATTTATCACTGATTTATTTATCACTAGTTTATTTATCACTAGTTTATTTATCACTGGTTTATTTATCACTAGTTTATTTATCACTGATTTATTTATCACTAGTTTATTTATCACTGGTTTATTTATCACTAGTTTATTTATCACTGATTTATTTATCACTAGTTTATTTATCACTGATTTATTTTTCACTAGTTTATTTATCACTGGTTTATTTATCACTGATTTATTTATCACTAGTTTATTTATCACTGGTTTATTTATCACTAGTTTATTTATCACTGATTTATTTATCACTAGTTTATTTATCACTGGTTTATTTATCACTAGTTTATTTATCACTAGTTTATTTATCACTAGTTTATTTATCACTGGTTTATTTATCACTGGTTTATTTATCACTAATTTATTTATCACTAGTTTATTTATCACTGATTTATTTATCACTAGTTTATTTATCACTAATTTATTTATCACTGGTTTATTAATCACTGGTTTATTTATCACTGGTTTATTTATCACTGGTTTATTTATCACTGGTTTATTAATCACTGGTTTATTTATCACTGGTTTATTTATCACTGGTTTATTAATCACTGGTTTATTTATCACTGGTTTATTTATCACTGATTTATTTATCACTAGTTTATTTATCACTGGTTTATTTATCACTGGTTTATTTATCACTGATTTATTTATCACTGGTTTATTTATCACTGGTTTATTAATCACTGGTTTATTTATCACTGGTTTATTTATCACTGATTTATTTATCACTAGTTTATTTATCACTGGTTTATTTATCACTAGTTTATTTATCACTGGTTTATTTATCACTGGTTTATTTATCACTGGTTTATTTATCACTGATTTATTTATCACTAGTTTATTTATCACTGGTTTATTTATCACTAGTTTATTTATCACTGGTTTATTTATCACTAGTTTATTTATCACTGGTTTATTTATCACTAGTTTATTTATCACTGATTTATTTATCACTAGTTTATTTATCACTGGTTTATTTATCACTAGTTTATTTATCACTGGTTTATTTATCACTGGTTTATTTATCACTGGTTTATTAATCACTGGTTTATTTATCACTGGTTTATTTATCACTGATTTATTTATCACTAGTTTATTTATCACTGGTTTATTTATCACTAGTTTATTTATCACTGGTTTATTTATCACTGGTTTATTTATCACTGGTTTATTTATCACTGGTTTATTTATTACTAATTTATTTATCACTAGTTTATTTATCACTGGTTTATTTATCACTGGTTTATTTATCACTGGTTTATTTATCACTGGTTTATTTATTACTAATTTATTTATCACTAGTTTATTTATCACTGGTTTATTTATCACTGGTTTATTTATCACTGGTTTATTTATCACTAGTTTATTTATCACTGGTTTATTTATCACTGGTTTATTTATTACTAATTTATTTATCACTAGTTTATTTATCACTGGTTTATTTATCACTGGTTTATTTATCACTGGTTTATTTATCACTGATTTATTTATCACTGGTTTATTTATCACTGGTTTATTTATTACTAATTTATTTATCACTAGTTTATTTATCACTGGTTTATTTATCACTAATTTATTTATCACTGGTTTATTTATCACTGGTTTATTTATCACTGGTTTATTTATCACTAGTTTATTTATCACTGGTTTATTTATCACTGGTTTATTTATAACTAGTTTATTTATCACTAGTTTATTTATCACTGGTTTATTTATCACTGGTTTATTTATCACTGGTTTATTTATAACTAGTTTATTTATCACTGGTTTATTTATCACTGGTTTATTTATAACTAGTTTATTTATCACTAGTTTATTTATCACTGGTTTATTTATCACTGGTTTATTTATCACTGGTTTATTTATCACTAGTTTATTAATCACTAGTTTATTTATCACTGATTTATTTATCACTGGTTTATTTATCACTGGTTTATTTATCACTAGTTTATTTATCACTGGTTTATTTATCACTGGTTTATTTATCAGTAGATTATTTATCACTAGTTTATTTATCACTGGTTTATTTATCACTAGTTTATTAATCACTAGTTTATTTATCACTGATTTATTTATCATTGGTTTATTTATCACTGGTTTATTTATCACTAGTTTATTTATCACTAGTTTATTAATCACTAGTTTATTTATCACTAGTTTATTTATCACTGGTTTATTTATCACTGGTTTATTTATCACTGGTTTATTTATCACTAGTTTATTTATCACTGGTTTATTTATCACTAGTTTATTTATCACTAGTTTATTAATCACTAGTTTATTTATCACTGGTTTATTTATCACTGGTTTATTTATCACTGATTTATTTATCACTAGTTTATTTATCACTAGTTTATTAATCACTAGTTTATTTATCACTGATTTATTTATCACTAGTTTATTTATCACTAGTTTATTAATCACTAGTTTATTTATCACTGATTTATTTATCACTAGTTTATTTATCACTAGTTTATTAATCACTAGTTTATTTATCACTGATTTATTTATCACTAGTTTATTTATCACTAGTTTATTAATCACTAGTTTATTTATCACTGATTTATTTATCATTGGTTTATTTATCACTGGTTTATTTATCACTGATTTATTTATCACTAGTTTATTTATCACTGATTTATTTATCACTGGTTTATTTATCACTGGTTTATTTATCACTGGTTTATTTATCACTGGTTTATTTATCACTGGTTTATTTATCACTGATTTATTTATCACTGGTTTATTTATCACTGGTTTATTTATCACTGATTTATTTATCACTGGTTTATTTATCACTGGTTTATTTATCACTGGTTTATTTATCACTAGTTTATTTATAACTAGTTTATTTATCACTAGTTTATTTATCACTAGTTTATTTATCACTGGTTTATTTATCACTGGTTTATTTATCACTAGTTTATTTATCACTGGTTTATTTATAACTAGTTTATTTATCACTGGTTTATTTATCACTGGTTTATTTATAACTAGTTTATTTATCACTAGTTTATTTATCACTGGTTTATTTATAACTAGTTTATTTATCACTGGTTTATTTATCACTGGTTTATTTATCACTGGTTTATTTATCACTGATTTATTTATCACTGGTTTATTTATCACTGATTTATTTATCACTAGTTTATTTATCACTAGTTTATTTATCACTGGTTTATTTATCACTAGTTTATTTATCACTGGTTTATTTATCACTAGTTTATTTATCACTGATTTATTTATCACTGGTTTATTTATCACTGGTTTATTTATCACTGATTTATTTATCACTGGTTTATTTATCACTGGTTTATTTATCACTGATTTATTTATCACTGATTTATTTATCACTAGTTTATTTATCACTGGTTTATTTATCAGTAGATTATTTATCACTGGTTTATTTATCACTGGTTTATTTATCACTGGTTTATTTATCACTAGTTTATTTATCACTGGTTTATTTATCACTAGTTTATTTATCACTGGTTTATTTATCACTAGTTTATTTATCACTGGTTTATTTATCAGTAGATTATTTATCACTAGTTTATTTATCACTGGTTTATTTATCACTGGTTTATTTATCACTAGTTTATTTATCACTGGTTTATTTATCAGTAGATTATTTATCACTGGTTTATTTATCACTGGTTTATTTATCACTAGTTTATTTATCACTGATTTATTTATCATTGGTTTATTTATCACTGATTTATTTATCACTAGTTTATTTATCACTGATTTATTTATCACTGGTTTATTTATCACTGATTTATTTATCACTGATTTATTTATCACTAGTTTATTTATCACTGGTTTATTTATCACTAGTTTATTTATCACTAGTTTATTTATCACTGATTTATTTATCATTGGTTTATTTATCACTGGTTTATTTATCACTGGTTTATTTATCACTGATTTATTTATCACTGGTTTATTTATCACTGATTTATTTATCACTAGTTTATTTATCACTGGTTTATTTATCACTGGTTTATTTATCACTGATTTATTTATCACTAGTTTATTTATCACTGGTTTATTTATCACTGATTTATTTATCACTGGTTTATTTATCACTGATTTATTTATCACTAGTTTATTTATCACTGGTTTATTTATCACTGATTTATTTATCACTAGTTTATTTATCACTGGTTTATTTATCACTGGTTTATTTATCACTGATTTATTTATCACTAGTTTATTTATCACTGGTTTATTTATCACTGATTTATTTATCACTAGTTTATTTATCACTGATTTATTTATCACTAGTTTATTTATCACTGATTTATTTATCACTGATTTATTTATCACTAGTTTATTTATCACTAGTTTATTTATCACTGGTTTATTTATCACTGGTTTATTTATCACTGATTTATTTATCACTGGTTTATTTATCACTGGTTTATTTATCACTAGTTTATTAATCACTAGTTTATTTATCACTAGTTTATTTATCACTGGTTTATTTATCACTGATTTATTTATCACTGGTTTATTTATCACTGGTTTATTTATCACTGATTTATTTATCACTGGTTTATTTATCACTGGTTTATTTATCACTAGTTTATTAATCACTAGTTTATTTATCACTAGTTTATTAATCACTAGTTTATTTATCACTGGTTTATTTATCACTGATTTATTTATCACTGGTTTATTTATCACTGATTTATTTATCACTGGTTTATTTATCACTGATTTATTTATCACTGGTTTATTTATCACTGATTTATTTATCACTAGTTTATTTATCACTGGTTTATTTATCACTAGTTTATTTATCACTGGTTTATTTATCACTGATTTATTTATCACTGATTTATTTATCACTGATTTATTTATCACTAGTTTATTTAT